>NW_026930517.1:0-41748 GCF_032062105.1 Saccostrea cuccullata | reverse complement strand
CAATTATAGCAACGTTTTATCTGACATAAGTGCTAATTATTTTTAGTGGCGTTATCTAATATTATGCAAGAAAAATTGAATTTATCTCACATTCTTTAGAGGCTCTTGTAAAATTGTTGATCACAGAGCCAAACCTAGAGGTACTGTGATATTCCCCCGCCCCTCATCTGATTATAATGGCAAAATCCATGCTTTGCCCCGGGAGACCCGAAATAAGACCGCGGAACATTAACTGGCAAAATTGGAAATATACAGCTTACGTCATTTCTGTCTGTTACAATAAAAACATTCAGTGATAGACAATGAAATGGGCGGGTACAATTCGACGCGGACGTGGGGAAAACATCGGATTGAAATTGCAGATAGAAATTCATTTTCAATCCACCTCAGCTACGCTAGAAGGCACATTATTACTGACTGACCCAGAAGACAAATAGTTTCAATTTTGGTACAGTTTAAATTTCTTTTGTCCAGTGTTTTAAATAAATTAATATTTAAGGTTGGTAAATATATGTATATCTTTGTGTTGGTGGGAGGGGGGGGTGAACGATTTTTAGATAAAGTTGTCCAACAATTTTCAGTGAGAATAAGTATAAAACTCATGCACTCTTTTAATCCTAGAAATAAAAAATACATTGTCACGTTAAGCCATGACCTGACTCGACAATTTTTTACCCCCCCCCCCTTCTAGAATCAAATATCTCTTAAAATTGTAAGCTAAAACTCATATTAATGTGAACTTCAAACAATATGTATTTGGGATTTGAAATTAGTTGATTTTTGGATCATACATTCACTCTTTGCTTTGAAAACAGCTCAGGCGGATTGAAAAAGAATTTCGATCTGCAATTTCCCCACGTTCGGGTCGAATTGTACCCGCCCATTTCATTGTCTATCACTGAATGTTTTTATTGTAACAGAAGATAGAAATGACGTAAGCTGTATATTTCCAATTTTGCCAGTTAATGTTCCGCGGTCTTAAGTGTTAGATCAAAAATTGAAATAGGAGGTGTACAATGGCATTATGTACGAGGGTTGTTCGAAAAGTTCGTGGACAACTGTCATATCTTTTTTATTTGACGTCATATGTTATCCAAATTTGGTAGAAATATTTTAACAATAAATCCAAATGATATGTATTAATTTCGACAAAATATTACGATTGATTAAAAACTTATCCAGATTTTAAAGATGCAAAAATCGGATCGCGGAGCAGGTTAAAATTTAATAATAAAGAATGTCTATAGTCATATTCTTGTAAAATGGAGGGAAAACACAAAACTACCTAGAAATTCTAATTAAGAATTGTTACTTCGATACGTGTACCAAATTATGGTTTTATATTTTGCTTTGTTGAAAAGAAATCAACTTGAGAAGATAAGTAGTCCATATTGAAAACGACAAAAACGATGACGTTTTAGAACGTCACAGAGCAGCAGATACCGATACAATTTTGTGTTTTACTCAGGAAAAATCCTGAATAAACTCTAAAAATGTTGAAGGAATCAAGAAGATGTGTCACAAGAGAGTTGTTCATGTGTGTACAAATAGTACAGGTAATATTTGAGTGACAGAGACTTGTATATATTTTATGACTTGTGAAGATTTTATTGTAAACATCTGAGTAAACTTAAAAATTTTTTGCCGTAAATGAAAGACAAAGGCGCTTCAGAGTTGCTTATCCTGTGAAAGCAGAGTTAAGAACTAAAAGAAATTAAAACCTTAACAAAGGAAATTATACAATGAGATATATTCTTAAAAAATAAATGTCAAGTTATGGAAAAAGAATTTAGTGAATGGGCATTGGAATATCCTGTGTGAAATGTATAGGTATAGTATCTATTATAAATTCTCGATGCTATGTGTTGACGTTACATTGCCGTTTTGTGTGCTCCGCGGGTACAAAACATGTTGAGTCTAAAATGAAGTAAATTTATTTGTGTTCAATCGAATGGAATGAAACTTCACACATCAACAAAACAAATATTTTTACACATTATAATGTGCTTGTTTTAAATTTCCAGTGAGTGATATAACGAAGATGGACATCGTCCACGAACTTTTCGAACAACCCTCGTATATAGTAAATAATCGGTGAAAGTATCATTGAATTTTATTCAGTGGTAAAGGAGGAGTGCGGATAAGAGATATGGATACCCTTCAATATTACAGAAAGAATATCAGTGTTCATGGTATGCTCCGGAAAGGCCAGATATATGTCCAATCAAAATTTAAAACAGGAGGTGCACAATGGCATTATGTAGCAAAGATTCTGTGAAATCTCATTAAATTTCATTCAGTGGTAAAAGAGGAGTTGCGGATAAGAGATGGGTACGCCAAAGCGTTACGGACGGACTTACAGCTAGCCGGACGTACGGACATTTCGATCACTATATACCCTCCCACTTTTCAAGCGGGGATGACAAAATTTCTTTGCTTTTCTTTTTTTATGATCGGGATTGTTATATTTTATAGATTCATATATTTGGACTAAGTATAGCTAAAGATTTTATGCCGAATTGTTAGACTAGAGTAAAGGTTTATCAAACATATATTTTAAGAAATCAGTAACTAACAGAGTTAAGTGCTCGTGAATCTTTCACATTCTAAAGAATTTAGTCTGGGCTACTTTAATAGATACGTGAGCTTGGGATGGTCAACCGCATACAATGACTTTAAAGCTCACAATTCTAAAACAGAATGTTGTACGTTGAAGATGATAATGTGCTCTACAGACCAGATTGCATACCTTATGAGAAAAAAGTGTTGGACAAATCAGAAAGGCATGATTGGGACAGTTGGAAGAAGATATTCTAAAATGATTAAGAATTTATAAGCAAGGTTTTTTCCAATCAGGGAAATACGGTGTATTATCGTATAACATTAATTAATAATACACCGTTGATATATCTAAATGTCAATTGAAGGCCATTTAAGTTTTACTTCTTCTTATGCATAAGATTTTGAAGAAATCTTTCTTCATATCAATGCAACAATAGGTCTACCAATTAGCCAATTCAGCGAATACTAGTATGTATGGCACGCCAAATTCACAAAAATGAGATAATCATAGTTTCACAATTGATAAACTAGGTTTATCGACTGTAAACTATAGTTAACGATTCGTTAAGTATAGTTTTCATCTGTAAAACTATATTTAACGGTTGTTAACTATAGTTTACGAATGTTAATCTAAGTTTATCTGTCATATCATAGTTTATCTGAAACATAGATTATCTATGGCACGCCAAATTCACAAAAATGAGGCAAACATAGTTTCACAGTCGATAAACTAGGTTTATCAGTTGTAAACTATAGTTTACGGACTGTAAACTATAGTTAACAACGTTAATCTATATTTTACATCCGTAAACCATAGTTAACGCGATAATCTATGTTTCACAACCGTAAACTATACTTAACACTGAAAACAATCATTTGCGATTGCAAAACATAGATTATCTGATAAATACAGTTTCACGATTTGTAAACTATAGTTTACAAACCGTTAACTATAGTTAATGATCTGCTAAATATAGTTTCACGATTTGTGAAACTATGATTAACAACTCTTAACTATAGTTTACGATTGTAAACTATAGTTTACAAACGTGAATCTATGTTTATCAACAAAATCTATTGTTAACGCTTATTACAGACACATAAACTTAGATTAACAACCGTTAAATATAGTTTTACGGATGAAAACTATACTTAACGAATCGTTAACTATAGTTTACAACCGATAAACCTAGTTTATCGATTGTGAAACTATGATTATCTCATTTTTGTGAATTTGGCGTGCCATAATTGTCGCATTAACTATGGTTTACAGATGTGAAATATAGATTAACGTTGTTCACTATAGTTTACGGTTTGTAAACTATAGTTTACAACCGATAAACCTAGTTTATCGATTGTGAAACTATGATTATCTCATTTTTGTGAATTTGGCGTGCCATAAGTATGTGTCCCCTGCGTAAGGAAAAAAAGGGCTGCATGCGCGGGATCGTGAGAGGGATCAAAAAAGGGCACTTTAAAAGGGCGGGGGTTCGGTTTTGAGTGTTATGCTAAATAATTTCATTACAAAGCTCAAATGCTTCTTTGGATATACAATGCAACCCGGAATTAAAAATTTCATGCACAGAAAAAAAATGTATAAATGTATAAATTTTCGACCTGAACCTTTTGAACTTAAAATCAAAAGATGTCTTCTTTAGGCCGTAGGAATATGTTATATAAAATTTGATTGCAAAACTCAAAGGCTTCTCGATATATAGAAAAGAAATGAAAGTTTTACCGACAGATAGACAGACCGACACTGCTGAAAGCGGGGGACAATAAAGGGGCGGAACAGGTACCCATGGGAATTCTGTTAGATTTTTGGAACAGCTGATCTCCAAAAATTTAAATTGATATTGTCGATCAGAAACTCGGCATCTCTCCCCCCCCCCCCCCCCCCCCCCCGCTTTCACTATTTCGGTTTGTCTGTCTGACTGGCTATATGTAATCTTTGATTAAGATATGGACTTCCATTATTTTCCATTAAAAAGTTATTGATCTGATATAAATTTTATGCTTTCACTGCAAATGGCCTTGAACTTACAATAATGGTCTTGGGAATTGTTATGCTATATATTCTCATTAATAATCTTTCTTTGAAGTTCAATGTGTTGAGACATGACTCATTGAGCCTTTGAGCTTCAGTGACCTATATAAGACTTTCTTCATTGTACAAATTAATCTGAAAAAAGTGCTCTACAATAAAAATAGTTCCAGAGTTAATTTGCAGACAAAATTTATCAATGTAGAAATGGACAGTGATAGCTATAACCATCACAGTACCCTCCCTACCCCCCTTAAAAAATGTATTATGTTTTAAAAACATTTTCAGTGACTCCCATAAAATACAAAGAATATTTTTTTTTTTAATGTTCCGTTTTTATTGAATTAATGGCATCTAAATATTGCACTAAGCAGATTAAATTCCTCCTTCATAATCATCATGTCAAGTCAATATCTTCACTGTCTGTAATTTGACAGCACAATTACTCCTCATGCAAAGGTTTTTCCATTAAATGAAATATCTTCTCTTCTCTCATTTGTAAAGGTGATCATAAACCTGTAGATATAGTAGATAAATCAGCTTGAAAATAATGATGCAGAGGTCCTCTTTCCTTTATATTGTACAACTTTTTTAATATTCAATAGTTGGATTTGTACATACTCAAGAAAATTCTTTATACATTTCAACAATTAAGAGTTCAAATCAAATTTCATATCAATATGATTCGTACTCTTAAATTACAGCAGTATTTACTATTGTAAATCTTTTTTTTACCTGTCCTTTGGGATGTTGAGTGTTCTTTCCACAAAGTCGGTAATGTTTACAGCATGTTCTTTATTTTTTGCTCCATCTGTGATGTTTTTCAGTTCTACACTTGCACAAGGATCAGAAGAATTTCCCATACTCATCATCTGGTCAGCATTTACTCGCACAGTAATATACTACAAACAATGTAAGTTTTACTTAAAACAATTTTTCAGCCAATGTTACCAATGGTAATCAATGGTACACCAATGGTGCCATTGTTAATATTTGTGAGTTTCCTACCAACTGAACCCTAAAACTGTTCAGAGTACATTATATGGATCCAATGGTACCAACAGTACAAATTGTGATGGTATCACTAGAAATACTCTGAACACACAATTGGTTGCGTCTTCAGGGACCAAAGAACTGGAAGGGGGAGTGTGGCAGCCAAGTTTACCAGAAATTTTTTACATGATAACAAATATTGTGTCTGAGATATGAGAAAATGAAAGTAAATGCTATAACCGCTGTTCGGATTATTTTTCCAGATTTGATTCTGCTTACATAATTTGGGAGCCCTTCTGTATTGTTGACTTTTGCTTATTTGGATGCATATTAGTTAGAAAACTCTAAAGGGTCTCGGGACGAGAAAGACTATTACTGTTACGTGAGCATGTGTAGTAGTAGCCGAACATGAATGTTGTCATTCTTCATTGAATATATTAGCAATTCAAGCACTGCTAAGTGCCTGACTCTAGCTTTACTGTGTAAAATGGTGAAGTTAGAGTTTATTCTCTTTTGAGACGTGGACAGGCTTTCGCCTACATGGACGAAAGCCTGTCCACTGGTGTAGGGTGGTTTCGCGCCGATTACGTGTTCGCGCCGAGTGGTATCGCGCCGGGTGGTTTCGCCCCCTTTATCTACAGGTATCTACAGGTAAGATATGGGTAGTATACAGAATGGCTTCCCCCCGATTACCTGTAATTATATAACCTAGTAGCTTTTAATTAATGAACCCCAAGCCAGTGGCGTAGCGTCCATTAAGGCAAAAAGGCAAATGCCTACACAAAATTTGGGGCAAAATATTTGGTCAAGCTTTTTTTAAAAATAAAATTAATGTAATAAATTAATTTGTCAATAATAAATAAAATCAAAAAAAGTAAAATTCAGTACATATACATATATTTTTTATAGTTGTAAAACATAATTTACAGTCTTGTTTCTTTTAGTGGCGTTAGCAGTCAAACTGAGTACCCCATACAAAGATGTCATGGGACATTCCTGCAATCTTTGACAAATTAAGAAAAATTGAGTTTCTCACAACAAAGTGGATATCTTTTGATGTTTTATAATCCCAATTAACCAAGTTACCGAAGTAAAATGTATATATGTATCATCATTTCCAAATATTCAAATCACGGGGAGGGGGTGTCTAAAAATAATCTGCTTAAAAAATTCTTTCAACTTCAATGTACATTGAGGTGACATATATCTTGGGAATCTATAAGAGTTTGCGTCAAAAAAAAAACAAGATTTAAACAGTAATGGGTGAAATTCTCAAAATGTCCAAATAAATAACTATAACAAGCATCAATTTTTTTGTTTTAATTAAGAATTTTCTTCTTTCAAAAGTGCTAATTTTGCGTCTATTTTTCAAAATTTTCTCGGGGGAGGTCCCCCAAACCCCCCTGGCAGGAGGGGTGATCCCCTCCCGCACCTATCCCCTTTCGGCTCTTCGCGCCTCAGTGAAGCCTGCAGCTTCATTTTTTAATGCCTACACATATATTTGATGCACGCTACGCCACTGCAAGCGCTAATGTCGTGTTATGTTAGACAATTATCCCATTTTGTAGTAACATTTTTATGACTATTTGATCAAATTTGATCGTTTAATTTTGAATAATTTAGGATTGGATGTAAAAATATAATATTTATTTCTGTTGAAATATAATATTTATTTCACAAATCCCATTTTGTATTAATATATTTAGTGAGGCCATTTTTAGCCAAATTATGACTATTTGAACAGATTTGATCGTCTAATTTGGAATAATTTAGGACTGGATATTAAAATATATTTATTTATTTCACAAATAGCGTTGATTTTTCAATGAAGGCTGTCATTAATTGTTTCAGTTTATTTACAATATCAAATTATGTATAACAAGGAAACTTACAGACACATTGATCAGTAATTAGAAAATAGAATAATATTCTTCATTAGAAGCACTCATACAGACAGAAATTCTTTAAAACTTCAAAGCTTATATATAATATACATGCGGGGCGAATCAGGCTGATTGGAGCGAAACCACTAACACGTAATTGGAGCGAAACCACCCGCCTGTCCACTTATCTAAAGAGAATAGTTAGACAGTGTTAGAGTTAGGCATTTACTGACTTAGCAGTGCTTGCAAATATATTTAATGAAGAATGACAACATGACAACATACATGTTCGGCTTTTCCCAATTCTTTTGAAATAAAAGCACAGGCTTGTTGAAGGAAATCCTTCGGAATTTTGTCTTTTGGCAAGTTGGTGTACACAACAAAATTCGGCATGATTCTAACTCAAACTGGTGGAAGTTATTGTCGCTTATATCAATGTTTTTTTTACGCATAATTAGAAAATTCACCATTTGTGACTTCAAACATGAATATTTATTAATAAATAATTAATTTATTATTTTTTTATGATTCACTTTGTATATATTTTAAACATATCTATCTATTTTTATTTCATGTATTTTATTTTAAATGATATAAGGGACAAATATGGTTGGAGATGTCAATAATCAATGCCCGTCAAGATGAGTAAAGATAAATTTAACATTGAGGATGCATTTGAATCAGACGAAGATGAAAAGATTCGAGTTTATGGTTCAACAAAGCAAACGCCAATTAAAGCTCCGAAAAGCCGAGAAAAAATAAGCTCAACGTCCGATGAAATACCCTTGACAGAGTGCCAGGTAAATGAACCCTTTATAATGCATTGTTTATATTAGTAACTTACTGGAGCCTCAAAAGGTCTTATTGTATCTAAAGTGGCTGATAATTGATCGAATGACGTAGTTTAATATTATAAATTTAGTTTTATTCATAAATTAAGGTAAATATTCATAGAATAAGAGAGTCTTGAAAATGTGCATATGTTCAAATATATTATGTCATTGTTTATACTATCTCTTGTGATAAGAGAGTATTCAGTAGATTAGAAGCACCCTACACTTTTTGGGAGCTAGCTGCTATATTTAATCTAGCCCCCTCTGTTTGTTTTTAATTCCATATTTGATTGGAGAGAGCTACAATTAATCACAGCGCATCTCTGTGATGGTGCAAATATATTTTTTGTCCCCCGCTGAAAGTTGGGGATGTTAATTTGAATTATTTCGGTCTGTCTGTCTGTCCATCCATCTGAAGTTCCATCTGTCTGTCCATCTGTCATTCCATCTGTAGTTCTGTCTGTCTGTAATGCTTTTGTTTCCACACAGTATCTTGGGAAGCCTTTGAGTTTTTGCAATGAAATTCTACTCCCTATGGCCTAAAGAAGATCCCAATTGATTTTGAGGTCAAAAGGTCAAGATCATATATGAAAAAGATTCTGTCTGTTTTAAAACTTTTGTTTCCATCTGATATCTCAAGAGATCTTTGAGTTTTTGCAATGATGTTTTATATTTTATACCACAATGCATATGGCTTAAAGAAGATCCCTATTTATTTTGAGATCAAAAAGGTCAAGGTCATAAACTCATACATTTTGTGTATGTGTAAACTTTCATTTCGAGGCAATATCTCAAGATACTTTTGAGTTTTTACAATTAAATTGTTATGTATTCTTTGATGAAACTAAGTATGTTTGGCATCTGAAATGAAGATATTATGATGTATGGCATGTACAGAATATTTTTATTGTGTGAAAAATATTTTATAGCTTCATATATGTATACACATTTAAAGAATAAGCAGTCAAATCTTCATATCCATATTGGCATTTTTATTTGCTTCAATACATAATTTAATTCTGCAAATTGGGGGAAGGGGGAGTCACCCCCCCCCAAATCTGAGCATCATCCTCTTTTTTTCTTCAGCGGGAACACAGATTCTCTGAATTAGCTTGTTCAAATAGCCATTCACTGATAATCTTAGCCGAAATCTGTGTGGGAGTGAGTTACTCCCACACTTGCACCATTATGGAGATCCTTAAAGGAGTTGAAGCCCCCTCCCTTTGTGGGGACCAAATCCAAACTGTTTGCTTGTAACAATTAGGCCAAAAGCAAAAGTTCATATTGAGGGTTAAATTTGGTGGAATGCATTTTAAATGCAAGAGACCTAGTCAGTAGATTCTGTTTTTTACTTTTTCTATTATGACAAACATATCTTTTTTCTAGAATCCATGTTTTCTATGAACATCCCAACATTTTGTTGTAGATTTCATTCACAGGCACTACAGATTTAACTTGGTATGCCGATTCTTTAATCAAGGAATGCTTGATTCATATTTGTTGTTCTTGCTTATTTTGAGGAATAGAATTATGTAATAATATGATAGGAATTTACAGAAGCCAGTTGGTGCCAGGTAGAAAAACTAAAATTTCTGGCAGCCGCCAAATAAGTTTCTGGCATCTGGCTTCCAACTGATAACTTATCTGGCAGATGCTAAATAATTATTTCACAGCCACCAAAAAATTATTTGTTTCCGCAAAATATGTTTCAGGGCGATGCCAGTTATTTATGTGGTGTCAGCCAGAAACTTATATGGCGGTCACCAGATAAAATATATTTTTCTACCTGGCACCTAAGGGCTTCCGTAGGAAATTGATTGGAAATGAAAAGAGAACAGCTGTTACATGAAATGACTTCAAGTTAAGAACTGTATGTGACTATTCCAATATGACACTATTTTAAAAATATGCCCAACAAACTATAAAAGGGAATTTAAGGTTTTTCGGATGAAGGGCAAAACTATCTTACTTGGGGAGATTATTAGGAAATAGTTAGGTAGTTAGTGAGATCATTTAAAAATTTTCCTCTCAAGAACCACTGGACCAGAAAAAAAGGAAACTTATATGAAATCCTTCTAACGTAGTGGGGAGTAAAGTAAATTCAAATCATAAACCTCAAGGGTAGGTTGTGCCACTATGGCTGAACATTTTTTCTATGCCCTCTTCGAAGAAGGGAGGGCATATTACTTTGCTGCTGTCTGTCGGTCCACCATCAGTTTCCATTTATTTTCTTTGGAGAGGTTTCACAAAATGAAATGAAATTTGGTATACAGATTTATCATAAGAATATCTTGGTCAAGTTCTGTTTTGGGTACAGTTTAGTCATTTTGGACAAAGTTATGCCCCTTGGACTTAGAAAAATTCCAATTATTTGCAGTGTCTGTTCATTTTCTTTGCAGAGGTTGCACATACATGTATTGAAATGAAATTTGATATACAGATTTATCATAAAATTATCTAGGCCAAGGTTTGTTATGGGTATGATCGGCCTTTTTTGACAGAGTTATGCCTCTTGAACTTAGAAAAATTCCAATTATATGCAGTTTCCATTCATTTTCTTTGCAGATGTTTCACATATTGAAATCAAATTTGGTATGCATATTTATCATAAGAATATCTAGGTCAAGTTTTGTATTGGGTATGACTGAGCCTTTTTTGACAGAGTTATACCCCTTGGACTTAGAAAAATTCCAATTGTATGCAGTTTCCATTCATTTTCTTTGCAGAGGTTGCACATACATGTATTAAAATGAAATATGGTAAACAGATTTATAAAAATATCTAAGTCATCTTATGTTTTGGGTACAATCGAGCCATTTTGGACAGAGTTATGCCCTTTGGACTTAGAAAAATTCCAATTATTTGCAGTTTCCATTCATTTTCTTTGCAGAGGTTGCACATATTGAAATGAAATTTGGTATACAGATTTATCATAAAATTTCTAAGTCAAATTCTGTTTTGGGTAGGGTCATGCCTTTTTGACAGAGTTATGCCCCTTGGGCTCAGAAAAATTTCAGTTATTTGGAGGAGGGGAGGTCATCAGTGTTTTACAAATATCTCATGTTTAATTATATATGGGAAATATCTTTAGAAATTAATGTTCTCAAGAACAGCAAAGCCATGCTAAGTCATAATAAACTCATTTTCATATGGAAGCACCTAGAGGAATCGTAGATTCAAGTTTGTTCAAATCATGAACCTCATGCAGTTAAAGGATGTGGCCATCATTGGTACATGTATATATAAGAAAATCTTTAGAATTGTCTCTCAAGAACAACAAACCCATATTACTTAAGAATAACAAGCCCTAGGTATAAAAAGGTAGAATTTTAAAAATCTTCTCCAAGACAACAAAGCCATGATCAGTCATATTTAAATTATATGGAAGCATCATCAGGTAGTGTAGATGCAAAGGTATAAAGTTACCTAGATGAGCTGTGTGACCCATGGGCCTCTGGCTAATTTAATGATGTTTAATGCAGTGATGTTATTTCTGTTTTAGTATGATGGGCAGGGCTACAGTGAGCAACAGCTGATGGGAAGCAGCCAAAAGCAAGGGTAGGTAGTAAACAGAATGAAAAGATGCTAAAATTTACATATCATTAATGTGTTCTGGTAAAGGGAGTTTAGAAAGCCAAAAGCAGGTGTGAGACCATAGTGTAGCTAACTAATCTGAGAAACTTTAGCTCAGCTAGTAGGTGAGATACAGTACTGGTTTGTAGTTTTGTATGTGGAAATGCATGAGAATTGTTACTGCTAATAATGTTAAGGATGTTTTTGACTAATCCAACTGCTTCAGCCTCATTACTCTTATTGAGACAACATTTAGTTACTGGCTGTTACCTATATATGACGTAATGCGGTACATTAGTGCCTGAAGGAGACAGATAGGATGTGCATTATTGGAAACAGAAATGAGTTCATAAAACACACACCGAAAGAGAGCAGACATAAACTAACAGAGACAAATTACTCTGAAAGGGATAATACGTCGTAAACTGGCCTTAGGCTATTGTGACGAGGAAAGTAATACAAAGCACTGATTGAACGTAATGAGAGTTTGTTTTTATTATCACCCAATAATGAAGGAACGTGGGTTCCCTGAGCAGAGGATGAAGAAGGTAGTGATGTTCTACAGGGAGGAGGCTTGTATGTCGTTATAGTCGTGTAGTTATTGTGGATGTATGGAAACCAGCTGATGTACGGGGGTTCACATCTTAATATTAAAGTTATTAGTTAATAAGCATGGAGGACTCTTTATTAAAATTCTGAATGAGACTTAAAATGTCATTGTTTGAATATCACATCATGGAAATTAATCTGAAATCAAGCAACAAAATGTAAGTAGTCTATTTGACTTTCTGATTTTGATAGTTTGTTTGGTAATTATTTAGCTCACATACAATGACTTTCAAGGAAATCTATGCCTGCAAAAATAAAGATGCATCTGTTGACATTTCAATTTTAAAAATGGAAGACATACTTTTGTATTTGGTATAGTTCGATCAGAAAATTAAGTCATATAAAATTGCTGCTGACTGATATTTGGTAAAAGGGGCCAGAATTAAGGAATTGACGAACACTGTTACACTTTATTGACCAGAACTTTATTTCACAAATTACAAAATTATGTATATAATAGGGTAAATTTAGATTTGGTCTATGGCTTACTGGAATTGAGCTGTTTCATAGGTTGATATTCAGAAATTTTATGAGATTTTAAAAATATACATCTACAAAAGGGATCTCTCAGCAGGGATTGAAATCAAATTAAAAAAAAAAAGAATGGCAAATCTGCATATTTAAAGATGTCTTTATTATATCCATAAGAAATTGTGTTGATATCCATTAAAACATAAGAGAATAAACTAACATTCTACAGACAAAGTGGTGCAAGAGGTAGATGGAATTGACAATAAACTTTTTACAGAGCTTAGTTATGAATAATTTCATTCAGATATACCAAAAACTTTCTAGCAATTAGCTGTGGATGCAACTCAAGATACATGTAATGATGTTTAAGGTTCAGTGACTCTCTGATAAGCTCTCATTTAGAAAAAAAGAAAGACTTTTTCCTTTAAAAAATATCATTAGCTTATAAAAGGTATGCTGAAATTGTGTGCATTTACTTAAAAAATTATTTAGTTTTCTGTGTGAAAAAAAAATGCTGTGCTATAGCCATAAAAAAAATTGAAAAGCTAAAGAGAAGAATGATGAACCTTATTGCTAATATTAGTTTTGAATTTTAACAATAGTTCGATGCATTTCCATGCATTTCTTCTTGCAAACGTTTTATCATGTTTATTTGTTGTGCTTTTATTTATGCATGCTTGGTGGAGGCGTTTTCACTTTTACTAACATGGTTATATTTCCAGTCATCCGCTGGTGGGGGCACCTGTTATCACTGATCCCAGTGGCTGGTCAGGGGAGACTGTTATAGCCTCCAGTTCTGCCAAGGAACCACGGTATAACCATCATAGAAGCTTACACTAAGCTAAATCACTACACATGGTCTTATTTTTTTTTGTGGTTTGTCTCAAAGATTTTTAAATGCAGAAAAATTATTCATACAACCAATAATTTACCAGTGTCTATGAGCACAGTAAAACTTGGTTTCATTGTATGTTTACTTTGAAGTGATTTTCATTTTCTTTAGTTTTAAATGTTTATTATAAAGGTATCTGATAAATTGTATTACATCGATAACAAATGTTCATACCTGGCTCTTACCTGTAAGCTGACAGTGTTAATTATATTTTCAATGAAGTATTCATAAATTACTAAAAATACAAAAAAAGATTACAACATTATTATCAATAAAGGTAATGAAATATGAATTCTATAGAAATAAGCAGTTGTATGTGTACAGTTTGGAGACTGAGATACAGGTATAGTCAGACAATGCAAAAGGAATTCACTAATTGATAAAAGTTTTATGCAGCATGCCACTAAAATACTTGTTGCACTCAAAAAATGTACGAGGGTTGTCCGTAAAGTTTGTGGACAATATTGATACATGTAATTACTGACAAACATTGATAAAATATATGAAACTATTATTTTCATTAAATTCATGTTTTATTTTATTAACATGCAAGTTTTCAACAAAAACAAAGCACAAATAGTTATATTTTTATAAGATTAAAAAAAAAGACATGCACTCATACCCGGAGCATTAAAATGAAAATTCTTGACGTTACCCGACGTCAAAAGCATTAGGAGTACATGTAACTTTTCTCAACATAGTCACTGTTTAACTCAATACATTTCTCATGTCGCTTTAACCATTCATAAAAATGTGCACAAAATGTTCAGGTTTCACACGTAAAATAATATTTAACAATGCCTGTCTCAGAGCCTGTAATCATCCAACCTTTGTCCACTGTCCACGTAAAACGATTTTATTTGCCGAAATACGGTAAAGTCACGTTATGAAAGTCCTTTTTACAGCACTGCAATCTCGGAATGATGGTTTTTCTTCACGCATGTAATCCTATAAACTGTTCCTTCCGTCCGAAAATATTATATGCCACTTATATACTAATGTACGGCTTCTTTTACTATGTTTTCCCGATTGTTTACAAAATGTATTGGTCTCTGTAGGTGTTTATCCGATGTCTACGCAGAATTTTATCACTGCTTACTGCTCCACCTATTCCGAAAACGTCCCTTTTTGGAGCAATTCTGATCCGTCTTAATAAGTTCTTACTTTGATTGCTCAGCCATTTTACAACTTTAAACGTTCAAATTTTGCATATTTTGCATGATAGCTTCTGTCAACCTCAATGTAAAAGTCATCCAGAATTCCGCAGAATTTTATAAAATACAAATGAAATTTATAAAGTGATACATAATTTTTTAATTAAAATTTTGCGGTGCTTCGGGTCTCCATTCCAAGTCTAATTATGAAGCCATAATTCAAAATAAATATTAGAAATTGAATAAGATTTTACATTTTTCAATTCACATTTAGTAAAGGATTAGAAATATGCTAATAATAAATATCAATGACGCAACTTTTATTTAATTCTTAGCTTGTCCACAGATTTTACGGACAACCCTCGTACATATAGAATTGTAGAGAGAAGTATACGTATATATAGCTTCTTAAGGATCTTAGGTGCATCAGAATATTTCCATAACCTTTGAAGAAAATTAACACATTTTGATATCTTGGTTAGATTGGATTTGTTCTGATTAACACCTTGTTTCTCATATTTTAATATTATAAACAATATGTCTACTGGATTTTATATACATGTACAACATTTACGTCTATTTATACAAAATCATTATTATATACCTCCACTCCGAAGGAGCGGAGGGTATACTATTTTATACTTGTGTGTCTGTCCATCTGTCTATCTAGCTGTGTGTTTGTCCATCACAAATTTTCATCCCAGTTTTCTCAGCAACCAACTGAAATTGAAATTTTAAAACAATCTTCTGTAACATATGGTGGGATTCATTTTTGTTCAAATCTGATGTCAACTTCCTGTTTATCTGTGCATCTGTCTGTTTCACACATAACAAATTTTCGTCACAGTTTTCTCAGCAACTGCTCTTTGCAGATGCTTGAAATTTTAACACAATCATCTCTAAGGCATTAGATATGGTTGGATTTTTTTTGTTCAAATCTGATTTCAGCTTCCTGTTTATCCGTGCGTCTGTCAGTTTTATACATAACAAATTTTCGTCGCAGTTTTAATTCTCAGCAACTGCTCATCGCAGATGCTTGAAATTTTGACACAATCTTCTCTAAAGCATGGGATATGGTGGATTAATTTTTATTAAATTTGATGTCAACTTCCTGTTTATCCATGCATCTGTCCATTTCATACATAACAATTTTTGTCGTAGTTTTTTCAGTAATTAATCATCGCAGATGCTGAAAACTTTCTGATCAAGTGTTTGTTATCAGTCTTTGGATGGTCTGTTCTCCAGTGCAATTGATATTAGACCTAGAGAAGTGCAGTACTGCTCTTTTGCAGGGCCATTAAATTACCGGTAATAATGATCTGTGAAGTTTTTATTTGTAGATAATGTAATAATGTTTATTTTATGATTGCTAGCTGTTACATCACATCTCACCAGACTGCATCAATTTGCCCAGCAAAAGAGCCTGCAGTACATACCACATCCAGTTATCATGAAACAGTTATTTCTCAACATTATTTCTTTACAATACCAAAACAAAACTGCACTGGAGAACAGACCATCCAAAGTGCATGTGAAAAGTAGATAACAACAACAGAACAATGACAGCCAGATAACAAGCTTGATCAGAAATATTCTCCTATAGCATAAAATGAGTATATAAAGGATATTTTACCTGAGTTGTATTTTCTTTTAATTATCCTCAATGCTTTGGCAAGGGGATAAAAACAAACAATTTGGAAAAAATCATATTTGATAATACAATTAAGTTTTGTAATTAATTATTTTTGTAACATTAAGTTTATATCAACAACAAAAACTATCAGTATTATTTTGAGGTGGCACATTTAATCCAAATTACATACCAGTACCTCACTGCATCAGTAAACTGTTTGAAGTTTGATAAAAAAAAAATGAAAAAGTTTCCCCCCAAGATCTTTAATTTGAGACCTTGATAGTTTGTTATGCTTATAGACAATACAATGTACCAATAATTTGTTTTCTTTATGTAGAATATATAGTTTTGTAATCTATATTATGTTGCATTGCAGTATCCTTTGTTTTTTGGTGTGTATTGGTAAATGTTCAATGGCCACAATGCTCACGTCTAAGTACTCAGTAATCATTATTAAAACTTATTTTGTGAACTGAAAATTCAAACTGAGAATTAAAATTGAAATGATAGTTTGAGGCACAAAAAGTTTCCTGCTGGGGCAAAAGTGGGACAAGTCTATCAAAATAAGTATCAGAGAGCTATGTAATAGAGATGTAGTAAAATCAATTTTTGAAATGTTAATTAATGTTAGCATTTCAGATATTCGCTAAAATATATACCTGGTAATTGTATTGGTATTGTAAAGAAATAATGTTGAGAAATAACTGTTTCATGATAACTGGATGTGGTACAAACTGCAGGCTCTTTTGCCGGACAAATTGATGCAACATTCATTTCTTATGTCCTACTTTTGCCCCATTCTCACTATGTGGAGGTGAAAGACGATTTAAAGCAGGAATCCTATTAATTTAATTGAAAATCAGCACTAAAGTCAAAGTAAAACTGTAATAAAATTTATATAAAGATCAATGCGAAATTGTTGCATATCAGTTGTAGCCCAAACCGATGAGCACTGCTGGAGAACACAACTCCAAATACAAACAGTTAAACACGCTCATAGCAAGAAACTTGTAATGAATTGACGCTTATAGCGAAGAAATTTTCATTCTACATACTGTGCAGCTAACGGATATAATGAATTATGCTTATGATGAAGCAAAATCATTCATCCCTGACACTTTTTCTCATTTAAGTGTGTTTTACTGTATATAGATACGTCTGGATTTCTGGATGCAGTAGGAAACTTTTTGTGCCTCAAACCATTATTTCAGTTTTAATTCTCATTCTGAATTTTCAGTTCACAAATAAGTTTTAATAAAGATTACTGAGTACTTGAGGTGGGCATTGTGTCCATTAAACATTTACCGGATACAAGCTAAAAAAATGAATTAAGGATCTTGTAATGCAACATAATATAGGTTCAATACGTAACAATTTATTGTACTTGAGGAAAACAAATTACCGGTATATTGTATTGTCTGTAAGTTTAACCAACTATTAAGGTCCCCAAATAAAGATCTTTGGGTTTTGGTTTTTTTTTTCATTGTTTTTTCAAACTTCAAACAGTTTACAGTGAGATCCTAATTTGGAGTAAATGTGCCACCTCAAAATAATAATGATCAAAGTTTTTTATGTTAACATAAACTTTAAACATAATAATTCATTACAATACTTGTATTATTAAATTCTGAGTAGAAAAAGAACTGAATGTTTATTTTTGTTTTTAATATAGCTGGTGGAGACATCCTAAGATCAAAGAGAACTACAAGACAGTATGTGGGGCGGTATCCCTGACTGTTGTGGGAGCAGGTAATTTATTCATATTTGATTCAGTTCAGTCAATCCTCAGTATAGTATATGCCTAATCCTGTAACTGCAGCTTTCCATATCTGTTCAGGTTAGGACAACTCATATTGTCTGACATTTTCCCTTCCATCTTTACTACCCACCCCCTTTTGCTAAATATAACTCAGAATAAAAGGAAAGAAAAGTAACTGTAAGAGATGAAGATGTTGATACTGAAACATGTTATAATTCAATTGATTTTGTATGGTTCACTCCATTATACATTACTCATAATTTATCTTTAAATGAAACCTCACCAGACTCTTGAGCTCTCTGTTGTTCTTTGGAGTTCCCAGGATTAATTTTATCCGTCCTATTTTCAGCCCTGTTTTTGGTTGGTGTTGGTATAGTGGCTTCTAATGATAGAGGTGAGACTTCTTCATGTTATACTGCTGTGTATAATAATGTGTTAAAAAGGATATCAAACAACACCCCTTCAGTGTTTAATTAAAGTAATCAAAATTGTTTTTTTAATTTTTTGTAAATTTAAGAAGATTGTTAGTTTAAAAAGAGAGCAGTAACTGTTTTATTTATGCTTGAATTGCCATAAATTCCTTATAAAACATTGATTGTATTCATGATTTGAATCTCGATGATCGTTTTTAGATAAAATCCTGCTTTATTCCATTTGGAATTTTAACTTTTTACTTTTCGTTTCACATTTCATCTTGCATTGTTGTACAGTTAGTGTTATCACAGCAGCATTAATTTGAGGGTTTTTTAAAATCTGTCAATAAAATAAAACTTCATTAATAATAAAATATATAAATCTATAAATTTTGTAATCTTCTATTAAGTGTTCATATCATTGTACATAGGTCTTCACTGCTTAGTATTCTTTATTGGAGGAGTGTTGTGTCTTATTCCAGGAGGTAGGTTATTAGTACTCAAATTAATGATCATCAAGTCCTCTTAAATATTGTTATAAGTTTTCTATTTTTAAATTATTTTCTTTTAGAATTGTAATACATATTACCCTTTATGTACTGTTATGTGCTTTAACTAAATTGAGCAGAATTTCAAAATGCATGTATCAATTAAATAATGTACAATTATAAACAATAGGAAATAAAAACATTTCAAAGGAGCTAATTACTCTTTTTGTAATGATATTTAACATCAATTTGTCGATAGATGTATATATCAACTTATTGTGCATAAAAACCTTGTATTTCATTGACATACTGTAAACCAAGTACTTAGTATTATTTTCATCATCTTTTTGTGATTCATGAGTTTGATATCAATCCTCAACAATTAATTTTTGTGATGAAGAAAATTTTCTCTAAAAAAACACAAAGCAAAGAAAGTGCTTCACGACAATTTATAATCATGAGTTAGAGTAGGTTGCGATATTTCTCGCATGCGAATAAAAGTTGATTAACAGTATTGAACGTCACCTTGGAACTACTCTGTAAAGACGGTACAAATGCAACAAATCTCATAATAGTCTGTATAAATGTATAATGAGACACTTCTCTATCTTTCCAGTTTACCATGTCGTGTACATTATTCTAGCAATAAATGGAGTTGGTGGGTATAATTTATATAACCTTCCCGTGTTTAATACATAGTAAACATCTCACACCACCCAGAATGGAGAAATCCTTCAGGACAGTAGACAGGATGATCGGTATGGAAGGTTAAAATGTGTACAATATGTAGATTGTGTAAAATTATATAGAAAAAAATGTGTTCACTTTAAACTGCAATATTGTATTTATTTTCTAACTTTAAAATGGGTGTATATTTAATTTTTGAGAATAAGTTTGGAATTTCTTTGTTATCATGTCAGTTTTTACATTTTTATTTGAATATTATTATTATTTGATCACAATATATTACAATTAAGTATACTTATAGTGAAGTAAAAGAGATGAACAATTTTGCTACACACTATTCGATCATTATATGCATTAAATTCACAATACATTTTAAAACCATGGGCAAGGAAAATCACTGCTATAAGAGTATTATAAATTGATTATAAGGTGTTCACTATAAGGGCATTTTACTGCATTACTAGTATTCATACTATTTCATATGCACATACATACATCACTGTATTATACTGACAAACATACCAAAATGTTAAGGTCAGACGAGACGTTCCTCAAAATCTGTTTTGTACATCTTCGTGATGTATGAAAAATATTCAAAATTTTAATAACATTCTGATTTCTAAACCAGTTTCTAAACGTTTTTAAAACATCCAAATACTTAAACATTTGAAATTGAAAAATTATTTTTCTTCCCCAAAGGATTATATAAGAAAAACTACCCCTGGTATTTTGCAGAAATGCCTGGTAAGGTACCTCAATTTTTTGTGAGTAAACATGTTTAAGTAGCAATACTTCAATGACAAACTCCTAGAAAAAATTATCTATTATTAAGGAACGTCTCGTCTGTCCTTAATACTAGTGTATTTTTTGTAAGAAATTATTCATTTAAGCACAGAGTTTTTTTTGAAAAGGATATTAACACAGAGATCAGTGAAGGTCTTTGTGAGAAATGTATCTGTGTGGATTGTTTACAAGATTGAGACATACGTGTACAGGACATTTTTATTGTTCATGAAAACATTTTTTTACTTTGTAAGACCATTTAGACACCAATTTTGTTATTTACGTCATGTTCATTCAATATACCTGCTTGTATAGATATTACATTGTTCTATAGACTCGTGATGGCCATTGTCTGTTTTGAAATGATTTTTTTTAATTTCAAAATGCATTATGTAATTGTTGAAATTTCACATCCAGAAATACAATATTTGATAGAAAAAAAATACCCACAAGCAATTGCAGCACATCAAGATGCAAGGTACATTTAGATGTTTGCCACTGTGGAAGAATATCACTGCAGAATTTACTTCAGTTTAGCTTTAACTGAGCGGCATTTTGAATAATATTGTACATGTATTTGCAATGTTATATTTGTATTGTTATGAGGTGACATAATTTTTTCCAAATCTGCTGACAGCCCTTTTGTTTTTCTTGTGTCTTTTGGTCTTCTTTGCAGATAATCGTAAAATGGTTTTTAAACATTCTTTATGAAACTAGAATGAAGGAAGAATTCAGCATATTTTTTTAAGTTTGTTTTTGTTATACTCACATTCATAATCAGCTTCATGACTGAATTGCATTTGTTATTTTATTTTTTTTTTTTTTTTGAAGGTTGTGAATATTTCAAACATGGACAGATATACTGGGTTGTCAAAGTATCAGATTCTCATAATAGAGGGGATTTTTACAAATCAGATTGTATCACAATTTATCACTATAAGTATTTCAGTATTTCATATGGTTTAAATTTTTAATATTAAAAAAATACACTAGTTAACTTAATAACTTTTAGAAATGGTTAGATTGATGCCAAAATATAGGTTAGATACATCGAATTCTGTCTAGCTTATTATATTGATGATAAACTTAGACTAAACTTACAAGTAGTGACTGTCATAAAACATAAATGAACTTGGATGAAATTTTACAGTTTGAACAAATTTTAATTCTGGTATCTACCTATTACACATTAAACCTAAAAAGAATAGCTTTTCCAGTTTAATTAGCCATTATCAAAATTGAAGTCATTTTAATCTGTGTGCATTTGGAATTAGTTCCTGTAGGATTGGCAGCGTGTATGTTATATTATTGACCACTATAGTGCTTGTGATGTCCATTAATTTAGTTAAAATAGTACGTTGTCATGATTTATTATTTTGTATTGAAATCACATTCTCCACAGTAAATTATAGTTGTGTGTATATAGAGCGAAGGTTGTATGAAATTCTCTGTGTTATTTAATGTATGTATTTATTAACTGTTTTTACACTACTTTGTTTAGTTCCCATGACATCAGATATTTCGTGTACATCTGTGATATCTCTCACTTTGTTTTGAAACCAGTGGATTATTGTACCCATTGAAAAAAAAGTTCTGTCAAAACAATTATAGGTTATAAAATAAATGAACAAAAACGAATTTGTTTAAATGTTTCATACTTACAGAAAATTGATCTAAGACATTACCACAGTGATAACTTTAAGAACAATTTTTAAAAAATTTATTCAGTCACCAAAAGGACAATGGTTAATAATATAAATCACAGGTATGAATAACAGTATTACATGCTAAAACATCTTGCCTAAAAAAAAACGAAACAACATTGTGAGATCAATTTTTATTGAAAAAAATCTATAAATTATTCTCGTCAGCACCTTATTTACACTTCATTACGGTCATGCAGAAAGTAGGTCACACACAAAATATATCATTATGGCACAAAATTCAGCACTGTTATCCTAAAATCAATATGGAAGTTTCTTCTATCATAATGATTACGTAAAAAAAATTAAATATGAAAATATACACATGAATTAGTGGTAACAAATGACTCAATGATTGATGACTGGAGATAAATGCAGGTATATTTCTTTGATTGGTGTCAGTCAGAGTCTTCATATGTGTTGTACATATCAGCAAGCTTGGCAAACTTTGGCCCCCATTCGTGTAGATATTCGTAGTCCTGGTCCCCTCCACTGGAGGATGTGTTGATGGAGCTGAGGGACCCCGCCAGGCTTCCCTCCCCCTCGTACATAAACTCGTGTAGCGTATCGTAGGGCGGGGCACCGCTGTCACCCTCAGCATCCTCCAGACGATCACCGATGAATTCCCGTAAGTGACCATTCCTGGGTGCTGCTGCTATAACAATATATAGATATACATGTATTTAGATTTAATGACTGAGTAATAGTGTATATGATCGCAATAACAAAAGCTACGTATTTAACTTGAGGAAACCTACAGGTGAGGGGTCTGTCGGCCATTGTCTTTGGTTTTGGTATATTTTCCTCCCTCACTGTTACAGCTTTCCTGATCATGGTAATGTCGTATCCAGCATAGTCATCTTCACCTGGAATACAGGCACAGGTGTAACAAAAGACGGGTGTAATAAACAACAGTTCTTTTTATTGAATGACAGATGTATATTGAAAAATGTGCTATGAAAAAAGTGCATACATATTATGTGCAAGAGCATTAAAGAACAATTTTTCTATATAAAAATATTGATGCTATATGGGTTTGAAGCACGACTTGTTAAATAGTTACAGTAAGTGTATAATACTTTATTCTTAGAATTAATGATTCTTTGCCATAGAACATTAACCGATACGTAAAGGAACCTTATAGTAGTGACAGATACTGAATAGACATTTAGAATCTATAAGAAACATAAATGAAGTTCCCCTTACCCGCCCCATCCTCATCATAATCCACCACGTCTTCTCGGATGTCAAAATCCTCGTTATCATAGGCCAGCATACTCTTATCCCGGTCCTGGTTCTTCTTCCTTCTGACCAGGAACGCCACCACAAGTATAACCACGACTAACACTGAAACGGGAGACTTTGTGTTAACTGAGAAAATAACCTAAGGTTCCATATGAATTATATAGAATACATACATACATGTACTACATATCAGTACACATAAACTAAAATGTGAAAGATTACAGTTCTTCATTTTTGAATATAATGCTCATCAAAAACTTAAAAGATAAAATTATACTTACGAACAGCAAGACAAACTAGAAGTACAATCAGCCAGGTATTGTCGTCCTTGTCTTCTGTTATAGTGGCAGAGGTCACCGTCACGACCCCGCTACAGTCCCAGTTACTGAACCCAGGGGGGCACTGGCAGTAGTATCCGTGCTCCGACCCCAAGCTGCAGTTCAGTTGACAGGTGCCCCCGTTATAACAGGGGGCGCTGTTTTTACAGTAGTCAATGCATTGGCACCTACCATTCTGATCAGCTTCTTGGTGTACATTGCAACTGTATTTAAATGATCAAAATAGCGGAAATTAATGAGACCAAGAATTATATAACCCATTATCTGATCATTGCTCTAAAGAGTAATAAATGAATACTTTAGAAGTAAAATGCTTACACAGCTGGGTTGATTGTAACTGTTGTGTAGGCGTCTTTGGCAGCTAGAGAACGCTTCTTTCTCCTGCTTGATGAACTGTC
Organism: Saccostrea cuccullata; assembly: GCF_032062105.1. NCBI lineage: Eukaryota > Metazoa > Mollusca > Bivalvia > Ostreida > Ostreidae > Saccostrea > Saccostrea cuccullata. The sequence continues at coordinate 17,287 of NW_026930517.1, read as the reverse complement.
TGTTACTTTTACACTGAAGACGTATGGTCTTGGTTCTAGTGGCGCCAAAAGAGACACTTCTCCTGTCACGTGATCAATTTTAAAGATTCGAAGAATGACGGGATCGGACGCCATGATTTCATATCTCAGAGTACAGGGATTTCCACAGTCTGGGTCATTTGCTTTAACCTTTTAAATTAGCATCAAAGGTAAATCATTTAATATATCCTCCTCAGTATATATTTAGAAAATTATCAATGAAAGTTGCATTTAAATGTTCACTGATTTTCCTCTACAGAAATTTTGTTTGTCTGTTAAAAAGTTACCTGTATTTACTGACAAAGAAATAAAATCCAAATAATTACTTGAAATAAGGACTCGTTATAGTTTCTGTTGGCCACTATGCTTTTGATGTTATAGTTTCCATTGAATTCTGGTCGTCTGTTGTATGTTTTCAATACGCCAATATACACATCGACGGACGCAGAGAATTTCCCGTCATCTGCGGTGAATCTCATTGAAATATTCTGAAAATGATCAAGCAAGTTTTTAAAGAATGAAACATAGAGATAACGAACAGTATATAGTCAAGCTCAAAAGTCCATTATAGCAATACAGTCCGTGAATAGAGCATCACGGACCTCTAATATAACATCAGAGGTGGGATCAGGTGTAAAGGAGGAGTAAGCATCCTCTTCGACCGGTGACACCCGATATACCAGGTATTCTTGTCATAATCGGAAAAATTCGTACAACATTACAGTGTGAAAAGTACGAAAAACGTCAGTTAACTAAATGACAAATTGTGTCATTGTCATTAAATCATTATACATGTACCATGTCATTATATCGACGTACGTACCACAGAACTTGCGAAATCTCGACTTTAAAGGAGAGTACTGATATCCTTTTACTATGAACATGTTTGTCAATAACTCATCTCAGTTTGGAATTTATTCATACTTAGAGCACACTCTTGTGTATCCAGTCTACTACGAGACACAGACTCTCTTTACAGGTGATAAAGGTATATTATAATATAAGGGGTAGTTGACAATAAAAAGTTTAAGTCATCACGTGTATCATAAAGTTTGTTGTAAGGCTACCATTTACATATTTTTCTAGTTTAATATCCAGATATGAAACAAATATGTACGAATCTGTGGTATCTATCATTTCAAGTTTACTGGGATACATTGTATTGACATACGAATCAAAGTACCTATTGGTAATTAGTAATTACTTATATGTCGTCGATATATCTCAATGTAGAGTTTAAGGCCACAGCAAGTGTTTTCTTTTTCTCATGTATAATCTTTTTAAATAAATAACTTCCATGAAAATATTTTAAGAGCGCCATTTCATAATTTTCTATTTTATTTTATTTTTTTTTTTTACAAAATTACCGCACTAGTGCACTAGTCACAAGTGTATACTGCACTGCGGGATTATTATACCTTTTGAAGTTTAATAAGTGGGTGTGAAATTCGCGGACAATCAACTTTTACCCAGAAGTTAAATCGTGTATAGGAAGATAGTTGGCATAGGACATGGATTCTTATAGATGAGGATAGCCCACCAAATCTACCAATTTTGGTCCCCAACAAGCTATTTAAGATGCCACCAAAATACCATTGTCTATTTTTGCTAAGTTCAAAGATTCCAGAAGGAGAAAATGCAACATATATTTTGAGAAATGTTTTATGTTCAGATTGAAGACAAAGAATTAAATAGAAGACTAAAAAGACAACGAATGTACATACAAGTAATTGGATGGATGGGAATGTATATACATGTACTAGTAATTGGATGGATGGGGTCCTGCCCTTAAACACCAGTCATGTGAATAGGTGCCAAGAAATAAAACTACCGGGAAATAGATTGTACAGTATTTGTATTACACATATGAAACATATTGAGATAACGAACAGTATTCAAGATCGAAAGTCCATAAAACAATGCAAAATAGGAGCAGAGCAAGTACGGACCTCCAAAACATCAGAGGTGGGATCAGATGCCATGGAGGAGTGAACATCCCCTGTCGACCGGTCACACCCGCCATGTGCTCCTTGTCATATCGGGAAATAACGGGAAAATCTGTCGTCAATTCAGTGTATAAATAATGGACTAACAATAAGTATTAAAAATAATTTACCTCGGTTTAAAAATTGTTCATACGTAGAGCATGCTCTGGCGTATCAAATAAACTGAGATATATAAACTCCGTATGCAGGTGATGAAGGTATATTGCTGCATAAGTAAGGGAAGTTGACGATTGTAAATTTAAAGTCATCACGTTTATCATAGACCTTGATTGTTAGATTTCTATTTATGTCTTTTTCAAGTAAAATATCCAAATATGAAACAGATGTGTCAGACTCAGTTGTTTCTGTTATTTCTAGCTCACCAGGATATATAGCATTGACATAAGAATGGAAATTACCATTGTTAATTGACAATACGTCGTCGATATATCTAAATGTCGAGTTGAAGGCCAAAAAAGTGTTTTCTTCTTTTATTTATTGTTTAATTATATTGAAATAGAGGGTACAATACTACGTTACCGTATTCGCTTGTCCAAATAGTATTCCCGCCACAAAGATTTTTCCTGTATTCTCATCCACCCCGAAATACCTGGAGTCTCCCAAAGAATACTTTGTGTACCTCGATGTTTTCTCATCTGAAAGGATACCAACATTAAAACAAAAATCAAATGACGTCGATCATGTCCAAAAGTTTACTTTTTTACCATGCAGTATTGAAATAAAAAAAATAATGAGGCATTATGTGAAAATTTCTGATGATAAATGTAAATTTTTGTAAAACTATTTATATGATCAGATTTTTCGGAGGGTGTTCCTTGATTTATGAATAATGTTCAGTACAACTAAAATTTATTTAAAAGTTTTTACCGTCTTTATCCAGGGCTTTGATGCTTCCCACGGAGTGTGATATGGGAGCGTTTTCAGGAACCGTGAAGAAATAGGAGTTGTTGGCAAAGTAAGGTGGATTATCATTAATGTCCTCGATAGTGATTTGTACCACTGCCGACCCTGTGTAGAAAACAAAAATATATCTATAATAAATCGTAAATACGTTGCGTATGTACATCATAAAAACATAATTTCCAAAAAGGAATTCTTTATTATAGTAAATTTTAGTGAACGTTCTATTATTGGAGACCATGGTAAACAACAAAATATCCTATCCCTTTTTGTATCAAAATTTCACATCGCATTTTTATTCAATTTTTCTAGCTAAAAAAGGATAAAAATAACCTTCTTGACAGAACATTTGTAATGTAACATTTACTCATTAAAATATTTTTAGGTAGGATTAGAATTGTTTTTACCTGTATTGGGACCAGTTCGCCCAGGTATGGAAGAGGGGTACCCGTCCATGGCCACCACCAGTAAATCTGGAGTCGATGACGTCAGCTCTTCCCGATCAAACCTGATTAAGGTAGTAATCACACCGTTGACGTCATCCACCTTAAAACTGCTGTCGTTGAATTTTGTGTTATATGTCACCTGAAAAAGGTAAACATTTAAAATATTACTACCGTTTTGAATTGTTTAAATCAATGGAGTAATACGCCGTCATCATTTATCATGGCGGTTTTTGTTTAAACATGTGGTATTGGAGACCTTGTTGAAGGGTGGTGTCCTATCTTCGTCGTGGGCCAGCAGTATCCCGACCTCCTCTCCTATCGGTTGTTCTTCCTGAACAGAAAACTCGATTTTGCCGATTAGCGGGTTCTCTCTGTTGACAAACTGTGGTTTTTTGTTGTTTGTGTCGTTGATGGAGAATAAGAAATACGAATCTTCATAATACTGGGTATCTCCCTGTCCCTAGAAAGACAAAATATGGTATCTCCTGATAAAGTGTTCACGAAAATATTTATGAAGAGAAAAACCAACCAAGAAATGCCTAAAACAATCGATTCTCCTATCACTCGTATTGTGAAAAGCCATGTCTCCACCCGCACTTTCTACAGAAAGTTTATATTGTTATCCTTGTCCGTCTGTCTGCTATACGTATTAATCGCCTTACTAAAACTACCCTTACATTTTAAGTAGTAGCCAACTTAACCATTGGTAGAGCTTTGAACATGTGCAAGAAAATTTTCATATCTTGACATTTTGAATTTTACCGAAGGAGCCAAATGAGGTAAAACGGTTTTTCTACAAAATGTTATTCCCCAAACTCCACTTTTTTTTTTTTTTTTTGCAGTAACTGATTTGTAATTTGTATATATCTAAATGGTCATATGGATGTGCAATAATGTTTTGAAATTTTGATTTAAATCACCCCGGGCAGCGTTTGGGGATCCAAAATTTACGTTTGTCTATAAAAACCTGAGGCTTCTTCAACAGAGCGAGCGCTCGCGAACATTTTTATTGAAGGTATATGGAATTTTGGCGAGCTCTCGCGAATGTTCGCTCTGTTGACAGGCCTCTGGTTCCCTGAATCCTGACACGTTTTGCAGTAGGCGAATCATCTTTTGGAATAGGATTAGGAGTTACAGAAGTGCATTAAGGTTTCAGAATCCACACCGTGTTGGCCAAACGGAGAAAAAAGTAGTCGTTATAGAAAGCAAAATTCATCTTCCCTTATTTCCTCTAACATTCTTTTTACAATAGCTCAAAAAATTTCATAACATGTTTAGGGGTGTCCTGGAGATGTGCAGCAAGTTTCTGGGTTCAAAATCGACTTCTTCTCGAGGACAAAATTTTCTTGTTCGTTCTCAAATGATTGCCGCTAACTTCGACCGTGTGACAAACATTACAGCAACTGAGGCAAGCTTGCAGCAGATTCACAGGAATTGAACATACAGAAATATTGCAAGAAACACACTCGCAAATATGTTATTTGAAGCAAGATTGCAAGAAACATTTAACATATTGAATGTTTGCAGAAAGTTCGCAAGAACGGTAAACAAGTCAAATCAGCCAATGAAATGAAGACAGTACTTGGCTCAACAAAAAATTCGCTATTTTGAAATGTAGGAATAAATGAAATTTTGAATTATTACAAAAGCATGATTCTTGATACATGCGAACACAGGCATACCCAATATCTAATTGGTAAGATCTGATTTTGTTATATTTTAATATGAAACAATTATCTCTTTAAATCCTGTTTAATTAACTGATGTACTTGCTTGGTCAAATCTAAATATATTTATATTTACATGTGTATATGAATTCCAAAATCTTAATTTTAAATCACGTTCCTTTAATGTATTGAAGGTTTTAAATCCGTTATTATAAATGCATGTATGTTTTCAAATAAAATGGTATTTACTGTAAAATTTTAATTATGAAGTTAAAGGTACTTGGACACAGATTTGAAGTTAATATTATCTCTATAATATTACGACTTATATATTTTAATAGCATTTCACACAAAAAATAATTAAAAATCTTATTTCATTTAAAAGTTATTAAAATTTTTGGCGGGTTTGATTGACACATCCTTGCACTTTCACAAATTTTAATTTTATTCTTAATACTTAGGAAAAGTGGCAATCTTGTTGTGTATAAATGAAAAATATTAATACTATAATCCAGAAAATTCAGAGTAGACATGTTCAAAAATTGTCTAAGAAGATAAAGAGAGACTATCAACATTATAGAAACTTGTTCCATTTCAGACACGTGTGGTGGATTTTCTCTATAATTAATGATTGAGGTCAGAACAAAGGCTTTCAGCGAATTTTACTTGATGCCTGTACGCAGAAATGCGGCTTCAACAATAACTATATTGCTTGCCGCAAGTTAGCAGTAATGTTTGCCACAAGCTTGCAGCAAGGTTTCCATATGTTTGCTGCAGGCTTGCTGCAAACGTTGATGGCACGGTAAAATGTTTGCTGCAAGTATGCCGCAAACTTCCTGCAAACAAAAAAGCTTTGTATAGGCTGTATACACATATAATTTGTATAAACTATAGAATTATTAGGATTTCTTCCCTGGTTATTTAAGTTAAGCATCATTTCCTTTGATTAGGTCCCATCTGTGATTTGATATTCTTCTTCTGGCAATTAGTTTGACAAATCTGCTTATTCTTTGCTTTTCTTTTCATCAATCTTATCTTGTATACATGAACTTTAATCTGCACTATAGTATCCTTTGAATTGGTCTTACCGTATATACTCTTATCTGTGCTACTTTGGTATCCTTTTCGTTATCAAAATCACCTGCAGCATACAGGAAGATATCCCTGTTATTGGACGATAATTCAACTTTGAATTTGTTGGCTTGATCGGAAGACTGGCATTTCACAATAAGTTTTACACCCGTTAGTTGATTCGTAAATGAAACAGAGGTAATCAGAGCGTCTGTTCTAGTATTGTCGTTGATAAATGAATTTGGATTGTTTTTGTCCGAAGGCCAGAGCTTCGTCACCGTTGAGTTTCTTATAACTATATCTACATACGCTGTAGAATTGTTTGGTGGGTCTCCCTTATCTGATGCCAGCACGTGTAATGTAACTCTCTCAGGCTAAAACAAAATTCATTATGATTATCATTAAGACAAATGTTCTTTTGTTTACTTTTCATATAAAATTCAATGGAAAAATTCTATACATATTTTTCCTTTCAATTACAAATTATTATTAAAGGGTCCATAAAAACTATTTGTATTGACTCACTGCGTCAGATAGACTTTGGTTTACAAAGATCATCCCTGTATTAGATGTAATATCGAAGTAGTGTCCAGGACTGTCCAGAATAGAGTAATCTATCTGAGCATTTTCTCCGGAATCCACATCGAACGCTCTTATATTCATCGCCTCACTGCCTCTTGAGGAGTCACGTGATACGACGCCTTCATCACGTTTATTGCTGCAGCCGTCTACGTTTTCTCCTGAGAGAAACACAGGAGAATTGTCATTTATGTCTACCACGTTAACTATGAAGGAACACTCGCTGCTGAGAGGAGGTTGCCCGTGATCAGTGGCAATGACTGTCACCTTTAAAATGTCATTCAAAGTCTCACGGTCAAACTTTACGTTACTTCGAACCACCCCTTCAACAAAAACAAAAGGAATAAATTAGCTGACATCACATTTAATTGAGCATCAAACTTATGGACAAATACTTGTCATTGTCTAATGCTGCATACTGCGTATACCTGTTTTATTGACTGTCTGAATGGTAAAATCTTGAGTTAAGTCGTTCCTAAAGCTAAGAATAGTGTAGTCCACGACACCGTTTTCTCCTTTGTTTATGTCAGTTGCAGATACCTTTTAAATAGACAAATACTTGTAGAAATATATAATGTATACATGTTGCACGATTGATTTGATTGTATTATAGCCAAGCATTCTCATGTACATACCGTTAGGACGTATGTGCCCACTGGTTCTTCCTCTAATATGGATGCATTGTAATATGAACTACATTCTACAAATTGGGGCCTGTAGTTTTTACTGTCTACAATGTTTATGGTGATTTCTTGCGTTTCCGAGTGAATTGTGTCTGTGCCGCCTGTGCAACAACTACCATCATCCTTAGCAATTACAGTTAGCTTATAGGAGTCTACGTCATCAGGAATTTGACTTCCAGGTCTTGTTATGGTGATTTGTCCAGAATTCCGGTCAATGGCAAATACTGAACTGGACTCTGTGAAGTACAAAGAAAATTAATTAATGAAAAAAAGATATTTCTTAATTGAAAATTTTAGCAATCTTGAAAAATCATCCGAGCTTGTAACCTAGAAAACGGTAGGTGACTCCATCCCCGTCCTTGTCGATGGCCTTGACATTCATCACGATACGTCCGTAGTCGATTGTGTCTTGTATTGTGCTTTCTGTGCTACTGGTGAAAACGGGCACCTCATCATTAACGTTCTGTAGGTACACAATAACTAATGACGTCATGTTGTACCCATCTACAGTAACGTGGAAGGTGTAGGAGTGATCCTGATAGAAAGCGTCACCAACTGCCTCATAATCGAGAAGTCTGCAATATACCAGTCATTTATTGTCATGGTAGTGATTTAAGTAACCAAAGCAGCGTCATTTCTATAAGACGCCAAATCAACTGTAATAACTATATAAACGAACCTATTCACTCTGATGATGCCTTTGCCATTCAGGTTTTGTACCCAAAACACTGGTGAGTCCACGCTGTAGTTAAATTGTTGTGCGTTTTCAGTAGCAATAGTCTCCACTATAAGAACAATTTGTAACGCTCTTTTATCATCAATTGTAACATTTTTAGAGCTAGAAGTTTTTGCAAAAGCTGACATCAAATTTGACTTCTTGTAATAAACATTAAAGAGCTTGACGTGTAATCACCTGTGAGAATGGTGTCGTTGATTTTCAAATTTTCTGGAACTGTGGCAGTATACACCGGCAATGTCAGCATTGGTTTATAATTCTTCAGTAAATTAACCGTCAGCTAGAAAAAGGACATAAAAGGGTACTGTACTAAAAGAGATACTGGCAGGTGAAAAGTTTGTGTATTTAGAAAACCAGTGAGACACTATAGAAAATTTAATTTATTTTTGGTTTCAAGGATTTTTTAAAAAAAGAAAATGATCAGTGATGTTTTACTCGTTTAACTTGATACCAGTTGTATCTTTGTATGTACAGTAGAATTTCTTTTTTGACACCAATAGGTAGTTACATTGACTTTTGTTGAAAACCCTGACACGGAGTCCTGTGCCTGAATGAAGAGGGTGTATACTGGAGGGTCGGCACCTAACAGTAACTTCTTCAGAACTTTGAGCTGTCCATCATCTGAGATGGCGAATTTATCGGAGATGGTCGTTACACCGCTATACACGGAATAGGTCGTTTTACCATTCAGGTCTGCTTGGAAATTCAAACTCTTTACTGGGGAAGATTCGCCATTTTCATCCAAAATTTGAAAGCTTTAAGGTAAAATTATGAGAATGTACAAATTCTAATCATATCCAGGTCCATTGCTAAAAGTGCGCTTATTTATTTAAAGTTATTTCACTTTTACCTAGTTGTGCATTCTTACAGATAGTTGATGCTTACATTTGGTTTATTTCATTATCATCTCTAATGTTTGCTGTATAAGACTGGGAGAAAAACTGAGGTCTTCGCATACCAAGCCTTATTGTTACCATGGCGACTGTCGTCTGCAGGATCGGGGCAGCTATGTCTGACACATAAGCATTGATGACGTATTCGGTGCCGTTTGTGTCGTCGGGGCCATTGAAGAGCCTTGTTGTGGTAATGTTTCCTGTATTCTCATCAACAGCAAAACCAACAGAACCTGAAACAGTCAGAAACACATTGTTAATCTATCTCAAAATGTATGAGACGAAGTCGAGATCAGCTTAGTTTTTAATCCCAGCGTCAGCGTCCTTGTTGAAGTTTCAGGGGCTTATCCATCCTTAAGTTTGTTTGTTTTTACTCCCTTCGAGAATTTTTCACTTATTGAGACGCCACCACTTGCCAAGAGAGGGCTGCTTATTTAGACCTTATATCTAAGTTAACATTATAAATCTAGTTTTGCATCATCACAATCTTGTTATTCACAGAAAACACTTAATCAAGATTATAACAAAGTACTAGCTAGTCTTATGATAATGTTTATTACCATTGATGTAGAAGCGTAGGTCGCTCCCCGTGTCTTGGTCTGAGGCATTGAGCGAATAGACCACGGTCCCTATAGGTGTGCTACTTCGGACCGTGGACAGGAAAGGGCGGGGCTGGTTGAGTAAGGCGGGGCTCTCGTCATTGCTGTCCAAGACCTCCAGGTTAACCAAATAGTTACTGACTACAAAACAATTAATAAAAGAGTCTTAGAAAGACAAAAAAAAGAAACAATGTTTTTAATACAAAAGCATGGATTTGTTATGTTGTTTGTAAGATTATATTCACTACTTCTTGTTTTCAAAATTTCAAATTGTAGTTTTAATGACCCCAAAGCATAAACTTTGGTAGTTTTGTCTTGTCACCCTAAATAATTGCATTAGGACTTTTACAAGTTCCCTATGTGAAGTATAAGTGTTAAAAGGGATAACAATGTAAAGTATAAAGTGTATATGAAATTTGTCCTTGGAGAATGTCCTAAATATATGAACAAGTTTCTAGCAACATGCCAGTTCTATTGATGACAAGTGAATAAAGTGATTCTTAAAAGTTAAGTTCATAACCGTTGACAAAGTAAACAAATGCCAAATTCACTACAAAATTAATGAAACAAGAAATAAAACATGGACACCTTTAAATTCTCAGTGTATCGGTTACTGTGACGCTCTAACCAGTATAAAGCCACAAGCATTTGTATACAGCGAGACATGCCATTTAAATGCTCTGATAAGATCTTGTCCCTCGAGTAATTAGACATCAAAGATGCTTTGTTTTTTTGTTAAGTGGAATCTTTTTTTTTTTTTTTTTAAAGATGAATATGTACTTTAAGTGTCAAAATAAACGCAATTTATTCAACATTTGAAGGACTTTTCACGGCTTCCTCATTATTTTTATATTCATTGAATTTTTTTAAATAATATATCATAGATTTAGACAATTGCTAATGTAATTAATCTATATTTGTAAGGCACAATTACGGCTTTAAGTCTGGTAAATTTTGAGGGATGGGTACACGGTCAATGACAATGTGACTAGTTTGAATGGATTTATTTATGTTTGACAATGTTGATACTATGTTGAGCTGATAAATTGTAATACCATCTTATCATAAACAAGCTAATAATGTTAGCTTCCTGTGAACCGAGGGTCGAGAAGCAACGGAACCTAAGAGGACCTTATCAGTTGTGTTTAAACACCTAAAATTCAAACCTAGGTTTATTTTAGAATCATATATCTTTATATTTTCATTGTATTTTCAAGGCATGCATTTATATTTATTTATTTTTACAACACATTTGATCTTTTTTTTTAATTTGAATTTTGAATTTTCAAAAAGCACCAATCAATTCACTGAGTTTTGTTATACCTTGACCTCCTTGGGCTCCTTTGACCTCGATGCTGATATTGAAAGACTTATGTCCCCTGTCGTAATCCAAAGAAAACCCATCACCCAATGTAACGTTCCCTTCTGTATCAATTTGGAATATGTTTTGTGGCGTTGCCCCCTTTATTTCAAAAGACGAGCCACCGTTGGGGGGCTGGCTATCTAAGACATTGAACAGGGTGCCTGTTGTGTTTTCATACACTGAGAAACTCTTTGATATGGATGTTGGGGTTTGCCGTTTGACGACAACATGAGATTCTTGTTGAAGCTGTACTACCCGGAAATTGTCTGAGTCTTCTAACTCATCTCCTATATAAACTTCTAGGTCATAATAATGGCTGTGGTTATCGTCCTTCATTTCTAAAACAAACAGGAATGTTTTAGAACTCTCTTCGCTTAAAAAGCTTTGTTCTTTGACTAAATACACTTCATTCCTTCTAATTTCTATTTTGAAATGTTCAGACAGTGGTCCTAACAACTGAAATGACTGGGATTGATCTTCACTGCTTGGAGAAAGAGAAAAACTTGAAAGAGTTCCCAAAAAAGTTGGGAATCCAAGCATAATTGAGCTGTGGAGTAAGGGATTAGAAACTGAATATGTGGAGTCAACAATATGGAAAACATAGGTTTGTTCCTCTTGCATATTGTCGTAACAATTGTCTTTTGTGAGAATTGACACGGGATAACTTAATCCTGTCAAAAATTTGGCATCTTTGCTCAAAATAATATTTCCTGACTTTGAAATCTCGAACGCCTTTTCTGAGTTTGCGGATGGTTTGATAAAGCATTCCTGGTTAGAACAGCCACACTTTGTAACCATATCTCCTCTTCTTGCTTTAGTCGATATTTTCAGTTCGATGATGTCTGTCATCAGAATATCCTGAGTACACAGGAGTACACCCAAGGCAAGCCTCATAAAGGCCGCCATTTTGTTTGTTCTTTTGTTTTCTCCTTGAATCACTGATTCTTAAATATCCAACAAAATGTCAGTAGTTTAAAATAAGTTGAAGTTGAAGAAATAAAGCCATCACATAATTTTAAACTATTTTCTTTTTTAGAATGAATTTTCTAAACGTGATAAAAGTATTTCCGATAACATTAATCGTATCCTTGTTTAGCCATGACTGTGGCCTATGGAATGCATTATGTGTTATCAGTTACCTGTTTAAACAAGGTAGTTGCGTTATCTGCATAGAAGAGTTTAAGCCAGAACTTTAAATCACTTCAAACCAGGCTTTTATTCATTTATGGTGGGTGGAATACCCAGTTTTGTCATCTAACAAGCATTTCAAATGTTTAATTTTTTGCTGTCTGAGTTTTGCTTTTGTATTTAATATCTTCATATTTTCTCATATTTCAGTATTGATTGCTATAATTTGCGCATTTATACAAATGTACAAGGTTTGCTCCATTGTCCAGTTTGGAGAGAGGGAGAAATAGGGAGAAAAAAGAGAGCCAACATTCTCAAGGTGTTTTTCTAGACTGTGCTCAATTTATTGCCTCCCTTTCTTCTCCCCCATAGAAATATATGACGCAATCAGCACGATCAGCTGTGAGAGAACACAGTGGTTAGAAAATATTGTAGATAAAACCTGCAAAATATATTATTTGCAATATCCAAAGCATTACACTTTTACAACTCAAATAAATTTCAAAGAAGTAATACAGTCGATTTGTATTTTTGGTACCCACATGTCAATGTCTTCATGACATCCATTTCATTTATAATAAAAATGCTGTTTCGTAAGCCAGCAATTACATCAGATTATAATAAGAAAAAGGTATATAATTATTTCTTATAACATAATTGTATTATAATTTACATACATCCCAATGTTTTTAAAATGAAATAGTTTTGAATAGATGTCCAGACATTTTTTTCATCTTCAAATGAAACATATGGAGATAACGAACAGTATTCCAGATCAAAAGTCCATAAAACAATACAAAATAGGAGCAGAGAAAACATGGAGGAGTGAGCATCCCCTGCAGACCGGTCACACCCGCTGTGTGTTCCTTGTCATGATCGGGAAATAAAGAAAAATATCCGTCGACAATTCAGTGTATAAATAATGGACTAACTATAGTAGTATGAAAAACGTCAGTCAGCATTTCACTCAATGTTAAAGTATGAATTTGCTGACAGGGTCATTGAATCTAATCAATCTATACCATAGAACTTACAAAATGATGACTTTAAACGAGACTGCTGATATTCTTGTTTCATCAACTTGTTAATCAATAAAATACCTCGTTTTACAAAGTGTTCATACGTAGAGCATACTCTTGTGTATTGAATCAACTGAGATACCCGGTATATAAACCCCATATGCAGGTGATGAAGGTATATTGCTGCATTTGTAAGGGAAGTTGACGATAGAAAAGTTTAAGTCATCACGTTTATCATATAACTAGGTTGTTAGATTACCATTAACGTCTTTTTCAAGAAAAATATCCAAGTATGAAACAGATGTGTCAGACTCTGTGGTATCTTTTATCTCAAGCTCACTAGGATATATCGTATCGACGTAGGAATTGAAATTACCATTGTTAATTGACAATACGTCGTCGATATGTCTAAATGTCGAGTTGAAGGCGACAGCAAGTCTTTTCTTCTTTTCACACATAAGATTTTGCACAAATTCGGCATCATATGAATATAAAAATAGGTCCGCTGATTACGGAGCGCAATTGGTACCCATAGGAATTGCAATAGATTGTCGGAATACCTGGTCACCAAAAGCCACATAGATATTGTCAATCACAAACTCAAGCATCTGTTTGATGTCAACTCAGAGTACTTGTGTGTGCAGTCAGAATGTGTTTTAACAAAATAATTTTGCAAATGACGAGGTAAGTAAATTTACGAGTTCCATTTTTATTATATTTATGAATATTGATAAATGATAATTGATAAAACATCGTTCATATATTAACGAGGATTATCCGTAAAGTTGGTTGTCAGAGGTTAATTCTACAAACAAACACGTGGGAACAGGTACATGTAGGAATGAATATCATAAAGCTTGGTTGTTTCATTACGATTAACGTCTTTTTATTGTAAAATATCCCATGCAATTATGAAACAAATGTGTCAGACTCTGTGGTATCTTTTATTTCAAGATAACCGTGATATATGGTATCGACATGGGAATGGAAAATAGTTCAAATTACCATTGTTATTTGACAATACGTCGTCGATATATCTAAACGTTGAGTTGAAGTCCACAGCAAGTTTTACGTCTTTTCATGTACAAGATTTTAAACAAATTTTGCTTCATATGAATATAAAAATGAGTCTGCTAATAACGGAGCGCATTTGGTACCCATGGTATTTCCAATCAATTGTTGAAAGACATGATTCAAAAAAAAAAAAACACAGATATTGTCAATCAGAAACTCAAGCATCTTTTAATATCAACTTAGAGGTACTTGTGTGTACAATCAGAATATTTTTAACGAAATAATTTTGAAAATGGCCAATGACACGGCAAGTAAATTAACGAGTTCCGTTATTACTGAAAAAGCAGCTGTTACTGATATCAAAACGCCTGTACTTTAACTTATCGTGGGGTATTGTTGTATATATAAAGTTCAAAAGTCGTAAGTTTTTATGTTGTTGGTTTCAATAATATTTCGTGGATTCAAATTTTCCAAAAGTTCCTTAGAATTTCAAGTATCCATGTGCATTTAATTTAAACCACTTCTCGAATATATTATTGCATAGTTCTCTTGAAGTTTCTCCTTCGCAACTGTCAATATTCACTACTGTTTATATTTTAATGAGGAGTGAGGAAAGAGGCTCGGTAGCACATTTACTGGAACCTTCTATGTATCTTTGTTTGTAAGAATTTTTATGATTCAATATCATTAATTTACCTGAGTTTTTGTCCCCCGCTTGAAAAGTGGGGGATATTAATTTGGGTTTGTCCGTCCGTCCGTCCGTCCGTCCGTCTTTCTGTCTGTCTGTAACGCTTTCGTTTCCACACGATATCTCGAGAACCCTTTGAGCTTTTGCAATGAAATTTAGCATAGCAACTCCCTATGGACTAAAGAAGACCCCTATTGATTTTGAGGTCAAAAGGTCAAAGGTCAAGGTCATAAATAAGCAAATTCTGTCTGTTAAAACACTTTCGTTTCCACACGATATCTCTAGAACCATTTGAGCTATTGCAATGAAATTTTACATAACTCCCTGTGGCCTAATGAAGACCCCTATTGATTTTGAGGTCAAAAGGTCAAAGTTGAAGGTCGTAAATTTATACATTCTGTCTGTGTGTAACACTATCATTTCCGGGCGATATTTCAAGAAGATTTTGAGCTTATGCAATGTAATTTTATATCAAAACTCCCTAGGACGTCTCTCACCCCTCTCAAAGTGCCCTGCCCCGTTTGTTTTATTAGTATTTAAAGTATTACATGTCGCTATTTTTAGCGCAGGGGCATGAGGAGAGTTATTGCGTATAAAACAGGTTCTCGGCGGACTTTATGTTCTTATTACATCTATTAGAACTGTTTAATAAAGGCTAAATAAATCAAACACCACGGATTGTGTAAAATTTTGAGAATACCGAACATGAAAACATGAATATATACATGTATGTGACTTCAGTTCTGCATATACTTCACACCATGTAAAGCGATTCCGTGGTCTAGTGGTTATGTCTCTCGCTCCAAGTGTGAGAGGTTCCGGGATTGAATCTCGGTCGAACCTTTCTTTTTTTTTTTTTTTTTTTTTATTATTATACTAAATGATAGTATTCAGCATGTGAAATGGAAAACTTATGAGGTTATAAAATCATCATTATGTACAGTGTGATAAAAATTCCATATAAAAAAATCTTCTATACACATAATGAAGAATAAGCAATCAAATCTTTATATTGACATACATGTATTTTATTTGCTTCAGTATACATGTATACATTTAATAATTCTACAAATTCAGCCCTAAGCGGGGGACACGAATTCTCTGAATTAGCTTGTTGCGTATAAAACAGGTTCTCGGCGGACTTTATGTTCTTATAACATCTATTAGAACTGTTTAATAAAGGCTAAATAAATCAAACACCATGGATTGTGTAAAATTTTGAGAATACCGAACATGAATATATACATGTATGTTTTAGTTCTGCATATACCTCATACCGTGATAAGCGGTTCCTTGGTCTAGTGGTTATGTCACTCGCTTCATGTGCGAGAGGTCCCGGGTTCGAATCTCGGTCGATCCTTTTTTTTTTCTTTTTTTTTTTTTAAATACTTTTTTTTTTATTAAATGATAGTATTCAGCATGTGAAATGAAAAATTTATGAGGTTATAAAATCATCATTACAGTGTGATAAATATTCCATATAAAAAGAATCTTCTATACACATAATACAGAATAAGCAATCAAATCTTTATATGCATATTGACATACATGTATTTTATTTGCTTCAGTATACATGTATACATTTAATAATTCTACAAATTCAGTCAGGGGGATCCGACTTTTTCCCTAAGCGGGGGACACGAATTCTCTGAATTAGCTTGTAACGATAAACATAGTCATTAAAATGTCCTCGAAGGAGAAAAATAAACATTTAAAAATTTTAGTCAAAAGTAAATCTCATAAAATTCCTTCAGTTTCCAAAATGATAAACATGTATACTTGGTATAAGTCGGGTGACTTTATATTATTTTGTTTAATCAGTAAGAACATAATATCCTCCAGCTGAAATCAAATCACCTGATCTTATTATAGAAGAGAGCAGCGAGTTTCAAGACTTATAGCCATTTATAGAGAGATGGTGCATTTTTTTAAAACGTGTAAAAACCAGCAAATGGGAAGAAAAGATCCCCGGCCTTCACTTAAGCTGTTACTAACTTTATCAATATATGAAACTTTAATGATTTTCCTTTTCCTCCATCCTTTGACGCTTCTGATGAAGTCTCAATTGATCTGGTCACTAAGTATAAAATTGCCTGTGGAGCGAGACAGCTAGAGATTATTTATATACAAACCAGTTTAAACATCACCCACATTCTTCCTGAACGGTCGACGAGACGTTTGAGTTGGGCAGAAACAACTAAGGTAAAAATTAATAATTTTTTTAAAAAAGTTTACTTAAGTAAGTTGTTTTTAAGTATTCAATTGTTAATTTTCGCTTAGCATACTTTAAAAAGGTTGCATGATGTAATTTTCTAGAGTTGGAATATATTCATTTGTATTTTGTAAGAAAATCTGTAATCGGTTAGTCAGGAAAAAAAAAGAAATATATGTCATGCTGAAATGCAATTTTCTTAAAATTTATTTTTCAAAGAGAAATACCTGCACTAACCTTGAGCGTTTTACATACTTTTAAGGGT
>NW_026930516.1:0-41234 GCF_032062105.1 Saccostrea cuccullata | reverse complement strand
TTTGAAATACACATTAAAACTCACTAATATAGTAGGCTTTAGAATCAATCATATTAGACAACATTCACACTTTAAAATTATAAAACAAACTGCCATAGTGGACAATTATAGTTTGTCAAAAAGCGGCATTTGGTTTCTCGTGTAAATAAAATGCTAAAATGATAATAATTGAATCACAAGCCTAAAACATAATGTGAAAAAGTAGCTTTAAATTTGTGATTGATTTTTACAAATAAATATAAAAATAATAATTTAACATTGTTTTAATTACTCATTAAAATAGACTTAAATTAATTTACTATTAAACAATAGTCAGGTAATTCAATTATCATTAAAAAAAATACTTAAAGTAAATATGTAAAAATAAAAACCTGGTTATTACCTAAATAACAGAAAGAGCAATTAAAGTTGCGTCCAATTTATTTGCGATCCGGAGCAGAAGTGACGCATCGGACCTACAACTTTGCTCAGGCCGAAACTACTTTTTTTTCTTTGATAATAAAAATGACCAATCAAATTTTAGAATGTAGCGCGTATTAATTTTTTTATGACAGGAAAATTACCAAAATTGTAGGTGCGATATGGCATAAAAGTTATACAATACTGGTGCGTTTGGTACCGTGGCCAGGGGCTACATAACACATATTAAAAATCTTAACACAAAGGATCAATCATGATTTAGTCCCTTGAGATAACCAGAAGTCTCTGTCGAGACTGTAGCTCTACTGATTTGTACTTATCAAAAACCATTGCACTATTTTATGTATCATTGTGTAGTCTATTTGTGTGCCAAGTTATATTGAAATCAAACTAAAACTGTAGAAGGAGTAGAGTTTGAAAGGAATTTCACAGAAAATTTTATTTTTAGTAACCATGGCAAACCGTTCATCGAAATCAAAAACCGATGCACTATTCTATGCATCTTAGTGTAGTCTACATGTGTGCCAAGTTATATTGCAATCAGACCAAAACTGTAGAAGGAGTAGCGCTTTAAAGAAATTTCACAGAAAATTCTATTTTTAGTAACCATGGCAACACCGTTCATCGAAATTAAAAACGGATGCACTATTCTATGTATCTTAGTGTAGTCTACTTGTGTGCCAAGTTACATTGAAATCAGACCAAAATTGTAGAAGGAGTAGCGTTTTAAAGGAATTTCACAGAAAATTCTATTTTTAGTAACCATGGCAACACCGTTCATTGAAATCAAAAACCGATGCACTATTCTGTGTATCTTAGTGTAGTCTACTTTTGTGCCAAGTTATATTGAAATCAGACCAAAATTGTAGGAGGAGTAGCATTTTAAAAGAATTTCACAGAAAATTCTATTTTTAGTAACCATGGCAACACCGTTCATCGAAATCAAAAACCGATGCACTATTCTATGTATCTCAGACCTGCCTACCCTTTTCATTGCAAAGGTGTAATTTCGGTACATTTTTGGTGGAATTTTAGAGGTAAAAGCGTAATCAATCATTTTTTCCTATTTTGTTTTTCTATTATAATACTTAATTTTCCTTGTTATTACCGAAATTGTACAATACTGAACAAAACCGGTATAGACTTCTATTTCGAATCATCTGCTAGCAAAAAGAAGTGTTGTATAATACAAGTATTCTAAATCAAATTCAATTCAACCTTACATCCTAAGTGATACATTTTGGTCAATCTTTATCAAATCTCTTAATTGAAGGCATGCATCTGCATGTTTAAACAATTCGTACATTTGAACAATGTATTTTATTTTTTAAACACTCAGTTTCTCCATATCTTGTTCTAAGCAATGTTTAATAAACTAAAATAAGCATAGAAATATCTGTAGTTATTGTGATATCATTTAATAGTTAAAAAAGTATTGCCTTCTCATCTTCCAAATCTTCGCCATTCCACTTTACATCATCGTGTAACAACTACATGTAGGTATATCATTATATGTAATCGAAGTGGTCCTCTTTTATAAAACTTATAAAACTTCTCATTTCACTTGATAAGGTCGTTCTTTAACTCTAAATTCATATGCATAAAAACTTGCATAATTGACTTTTAACAAAAATATCAAAAGCGTAAAATTAATATAAGTGGCGTAATAGCGTACTTTTATGGTAAAAAGCGGAAGAATTACGCCAAAAGCGGAAGGGTAGGCAGGTCTGTGTATCTTAGTGTAGTCTACATGTGTGCCAAGTTATATTGAAATCGGGCCAAAACTGTAGAAGGAGTGACGTTTTAAAGGAATTTCACAGAAAATTCTATTTTTTCAGTAACCACGGCAACTCCGTTCATTGAAATCAAAAATGGATGCACTATTTTATGTATCTTAGTGTAGTCTTCTTGTGTGCCAAGTTATATTGAAATCAGACCAAAACTGTAGAAGGAGTAACGTTTTAAAGGAATTTCACCGAAAATTCTATTTTTAGTAACCACGACAACATCGTTCATTGAAATCAAAAACCGATGCACTAATCTATGTATCTAATTGTAGTCTACTTGTGTGCCAAGTAATATTGAAATCAGACCAAAACTGTAGAAGGAGTAGTGTTTTAAAAGAATTTCACAGAAAATTCTATTTTTAGTAACCACGGCAACACCGTTCATCGAAATCAAAAACCGATGCACTATTCTATGTATCTTAGTGTAGTCTACTTGTGTGCCAAGTTATATTGAAATCAGACCAAAATTGTAGAAGGAGTAGCGTTTTAAAGGAATTTCACAGAAAATTCTATTTTTAGTAACCATGGCAACACCGTTCATTGAAATCAAAAACCGATGCACTATTCTATGTATCTTAGTGTAGTCTACTTGTGTGCCAAGTAATATTTAAATCAGACTAAATTTGTAGGAGGAGTAGCGTTTTAAAAATTGTTTACAGACAGACGGACAGACAGACAGACAGACAGACGGACGGAGACGCCGGACGCATTACTATCGCATAAGCTCTTCTGGTCTCTGACCAGTAGAGCTAAAAATTAATTTACAGGTACAACTGTGAACCCTGCAACTAGGTGGTAAATAATTCAACTGACCAGGAACAAAGAAAATCAAATACATATCACAAACATTCTTTACAAAACATGGCATTTTTACGTCTTTAACAAAATAATTGAATATAATAACAGATAAAAATATTTAATATAAGAAATAATTAAATTAGTTAATTTCAGAAATATATTTTAATTGAATATATATAATTCCTCAGTGTAATTTTGTAGCTTTGAATTCTAAAAATTAAAATTTAGTGTAATAAAATCCATACATTTATTTGGTCAAAAGTGGTAACTTTTGCTTCGTGACAGTTGTACTCAAAGTGTTAGTGCATGGGGGGAGGGGTGATTCTGTATATTTAAATTCACATTTTTAGGTTATTAGCTCTACTGGTCAGAGACCAGAAGAGCTTATGCGATAGTAATGCGTCCGTCATCCGTCCGTCTGTCTGTCTGTAAACAATTTTTCAAAATGCTACTCCTCCTACAGTTTTGGTCTGATTTCAATATAACTTGGCACAAAAGTAGAATACACTAAGATACATAATTCTTTGTATTGGTTTTGATTTAGATGAACGATGTTGCCGTTGTTACTTATAATAGAAATTTCTTTGAAATTTTTTCAAAATGCTACTCCTCCTACAGTTTTTGTCTGATTTCAATATAACTTGGCACACAAGTAGACTACACTATGATACTTAATTTTATTCATTGGTTTTTGATTTCGATGAACGGTGTTGCCGTTGTTACTTAAAATAGAAATTTCTATAATTATCTCTTCAAAATGCTACTTCTCCTGCAGTTTTGGTCTGATTTCAATATTACTTTAGCACATAGGTAGACTACACTAAGATACATAATTCTGTGTATCGGTTTTTGATTTCAATAAATGGTGTTGCCCTGGTTACTAAAAAATAGAAATTTCTCTGAAATTCTTTCAAAATACTATTCCTGATTTCAATATAACTTAGCACACAAGTAGACTACATTAAAGCTGATCACTACTCGTAAATCAGGCATAGTCCGCCATATTTCTCGTTCTTCAAGGCTCTCCCCACAACTCGTATATAAGGAGCAGATTGCTAGTCAGTTAAATGTATTTCACTATAGAGGTTCGACGAGTGAAGACGTACATCTGACAAAGCGTGCTACTCAATATCGATGAAATTATCAAATTTTACGTATTTTTCCAACACAGGACAAAGTATCATGGAAAACACAGGTCAATGCATTATTTAGAAAACAGAAAAAATGCAAATAAAAACAACAAATAAACGCAAAAGATCTAACACCACGATAGGAGTACTATGTCGCCCACGAGTTTCGAGTGTGCAATCGGGTGTAACGAAAGCGAACGGTTTATATACCCGTCTGACAGTGCCTATTTATGAGAAGTGTTCAGCTTTAAGAAACATAATACTGTGCAACGATTTTTGATTTCGTTGAACGGTGTTGCCGTTGTTGCTAAAAATAGAAATTTCTGTGAAATTCTTTCAAAATGCTACTCCTCCTACAGTTTTGGTCTGATTTCAATATAACTTGGCACACAAGTAGACTACACCAAGATACATAATTCTGTGTATCGGTTTTTGATTTTGATGAACGGTGTTGCCGCGGTTACTAAAAATAGAAATTTTTCTGAAATTCTTTCAAAATACTACTCCTTCTACATTTTTAGTCTGATTTCAATATAACTTAGCACACAAGTAAAATACACTAAGATACGTAATTCTGTTTATCAGTTTCTGATTTCGATGAATTGTGTTGCCTTGTTACTAAAAATAGAAATTTATAAGAAATTCTTTCAAAATGCTACTCCTCCTACAGTTTTGGTCTGATTTCAATATAACTTGGCACAAAAGTAGACTACACTAAGATACTTAATTCTGTGTATCGGTTTTTGATTTTCGATTAACGATGTTGCCATGATAACTAAAAATAGAAATTTCTGTTAAAGAAATCTCAAATGCTACTCCTCCTGCAGTTTAAGTCTGATTATAATATCATGTGGCATGCAAGTAGACTATACTAAGAACATAAAGAGACTTAATCAAGGATCATTATTCTTTATTGCTGTGGTAAAGTTTCAATTCCCAACTTCTTAAGAACTTTTCTCTTCCTTTGCTATAAGTACAAACCAGTAGAGCTTCAGTCTGAACAAGACTTCTGGTTTTCCCCTCAGCTTCAAAAACTAAAATAATGACCTTTGCTTGATTTTCATTACAGACCATTGAATCACTTGTAAGACTGGACTCTGCGTTCATTCCCAGACACTATACAATAACAAGTTGGATGTAGAACTCAAAATCCTTTTTTTTCAAAGAAGTTTTGCTTTTTGCAACTCTTCTTTTTTTTTAAGTGAACACATGTAACAAAAGCATGATGACAGTTTAAATATACAAGTACTGTTAGGTCAAAGTTAATTTACATTTATTCAGAAAACGAATTTATAAAATGTAAGGCCACTTATTAAAAAGCATAAATTGTTCTAGCAAAGAAAATACAAGTATATGGAGTAACAAGCAATTGGCAAGGAGAACTATTCAAACCTCATCAATAAATTTTAATAAAATGTAGCGAGTTAGCACTCTATATCTGACACCGTAAATAAAAGTAACTGGATAGCTCTCAATAAATGATACTTTTGACCCCCGACAACTTTCTGATCTTGTTAAACCAATTGATCTTGCGATGATGGTTTATTTGACTTAATCTCTTAACAAACAAATCACATAAAATTCAAACACTTACAAGATTCAATCCAGAAAGTACATAAAAAAATCAAAGTGGTGCAGACGTCCTAACCCTAAATTCACCCCAAAAATATTGAGCTTATTGACATAATTAATTCCTGAAGCGACTCTAATAAATAAATGCTAAAATATTACTTCTCCAATTTACAAGAATTAAGAAGATTAAGAAATTTTCCCCCAAGTTATTAAAATTACCCCACCTACGTCCTATCTTAAACCCCCCAAAAATCCGGAGTCCCCGTTGGAAAGCAACGGAATTGCAGCAGGAAAATACAACGGAAACTAGTTCCCGTCTACTAAAAATTACTTTAACAAGTATTAAATATGCATAAACAATAAATCTAATTCATTAATGCATCATAAAACATAATTAATTACATTAAAGCTCATTTTTCAAAGTAATGACAAAATCAGTCAGCGCATAAATATCAGATGCGCGGATCAAGAAGAAAACGAAAATTCACCCATGATGCATTGCGCCGCCATGTAAATAGAAAAATAAAACTGTCTGCAGTTTACAACAATACATGCGGTCAAATTACTCAATTTGTAAATCATTCATAGGATTTAATTAATATGCCAAGATTTGTATTTTAAATACAAATAAAATATGGAAACTTGAAATGACCAAACATTACATTTACCTCTCCGTTTAAAGTTTCATGTCCCCATGAAACAATTATATAATATTTCAACAACAACAAACTTTTATAACAAATTATAACAAATAATACATAATCAATGAACGCACTGCATATTCAATACATCATTCGCCCTAATCAAATACCACGAATGGACATTTTCGGTTGGGTGAACTTCTACTGCACTATCGATAACGGACAAAACAAAGTATGGAAACCATAAAAAGCAGTTATGAAATAAACAAGAATAGATATAGGTTACCCCATATCCAAAGATATTCGACTTTTAGATTTGATATGTTTAACAGTGTTTAATATATACAAATTTTAATGTTTTTAAATAAAAAGTTTAATGTGTAAAAAGTTTTGCTATCATTGCAAGACACAACAAATTACTTTTTATTTAGTAACATGCTATTAGGCATTGGTGTTTAAGACTGGAAATGTTCAAGAAAATCTTATTTCTCTAAAACTGTATTATTATTTTTTTTTAATTTTATAGGGTACAAATGTCAAATTTTAAAAGACTTTTTCTAAGACTTCCAAAACCCTTGAATCTTATAAAGATGAATAAAATCAAAATTGTTGCATTAAAAAAAATATTTTCAAGCTTCATATTGATGCATTTAAAATTAAATATCAATTTTTAGAGTTATCCTTCTTGGCTGAGGAGTCGGATATCCTTAATTGGATAATTTGAATGCAAATTCTGATTAATAAAACTTATACCATCCCTGCTGAACTACTCAGTATATTTTGTTTTCACATTTGCATCTGCAACAAAGTGTGTTTAAAATGGGTTAAGAAATCATGGCCGGGCCCGGAAATTCTAAACTGAAAACCATTTCAAAAAAAATACAAAAAAAAAATAATTTATTCGTTACGGAACTTACTTATATAATTCAAATTCTATATAAAATGATGTGCCGAACTTTACCACGAACCCAGTTTTCAACTTAGAAATCTACAACCCGGTTCGGGTTTTGCTACACATTTTATAGCTACGCTCCCTAAGAGGAAACTATATAATAATTAACAAACAATTAACATGAACTTAATACAATTGTTGATTATAGTATAATTAATTCATCGGTGAAAATATATCAATCGAATAATGAACTAGATATTCTGATAGCAAAAATGTTACAGAAAAAAGCTGAAGAGGGAGCGAGCGTAGGAATATTTTCTATTTGCATTTCGGGGAGAAAGTGATCTTTAAAGAAAAAAAATACATTAATTT
Source organism: Saccostrea cuccullata (assembly GCF_032062105.1). Taxonomy (NCBI): domain Eukaryota; kingdom Metazoa; phylum Mollusca; class Bivalvia; order Ostreida; family Ostreidae; genus Saccostrea; species Saccostrea cuccullata. Next base: position 33,622 of record NW_026930516.1, on the reverse strand, counting down.
TAGTTTCTTTTACACATGACATACACAGCATTGTTCTTCTAATGAACCAGTATATTCTATCTACTTATCATGATGGAACTATTTTCGTCGGAACAATTCGTGTAAGTCGCCGCTAACTACAGTAATATATCTTGAACTGATAGGAAGCACTGATCAAATATACTGAAAATAATACAAGCTCCTTAGTTTTAAATGGCGTTTATTAATAATGTTACTCAAGGCACCATGATCTGAATTAAAATATTGTAGATCACTGATGCAGGAAAAACTAATTTACTAATCCAATTAAGAACGTTAGGTCTGTAAACTGAATGTTAAAAAACGCCATTTTAAACTAAGGAGCTTGTATTATTTTTTATTTCAAAATTGTTGCTTTTTATGGTTTCCATACTTTTTTTCAATCCGTCATCGATAGTGCAGTAGAAGTTCACCCAACCGAAAATGTCCACTACTGCATACAACCAACACAACTTTTAATAAGTACAATTGATAATGAAATTCATGGATGGCACATCTTTCAAAATATGGCACATAATTTATAAGAGTTAAAAACCACTCACCAACCCATCTAAATTGTCAAATTGATCCCTGTTAAATCCAAATGTACATAATCAATTAACACACTAAATAATCTAAGATTAACAATAAAAATAAACATCCACTTTACATTCTGAGATAATCAATAACCTATCAATTACACTGTTTACTTAGTAGACACTTATACACTCTGCCTCTTTTCAGAATCTCCTTTGCTGTGGACAGGTATACTTCAGCCATCTGCATAATATAGACACTATACATATATTTCAGTTCATCAAGTATGTTAAGTACTGTAGTATTAACTGTATGAAAAATCCATCCTTCCCCCGGATTCCCCATGCTGAATAAAGTTGACGACTGCAGACCACATCGCTTTTATTGTCCAGTTTAAAACTTCAAATAAAATAAAATCAAGTAAAATATGTATATCCGTAAGATATGCGTGACCGATTTTGCCATTAAATAGAAAAATAGACTGTCTGCAGTTTACAACATGTGCTTGCATAATACAGGTAAAATACTAGTGGAAAACGTAATTTAATCAAAACATCTAGTAGATCTTACTCTTTTTACAACATTTATGCAATTATTTCAACAAGGACATCATTAAATAAGAAAGGATATGCATGTATTACATATACTAGTTCTACTTTCACTTTGCATTCAAAAAACATGAAAACTTGTGAATTCAATTTTTGAACATCACCTTATAAATATACAATACATGCGGTCAAATTACTCAATTTGTGAATCATTCATAGGGCTATAAACAACAACTAGAAGGTATGTTTTGTTGTGGAAACAGCGAAAAATCATGCTAGGAATACACCGTTAAAGGCCAAGCTTGACCTACTTGAAAATCAGGTGGTAGTGCAATTAAGCAAATTTGGTGTAGGGCGGCGCTTACTGCTGCAGCCAAGTTAAAAATAAACTCCAGCATGCTGATAACAGAAGACAGCACATGTGTTACTTGGCTAAACAAGTCGCCCACTGTGATAATCTTTACAGAGTATAAACATACAAAGCAGGATTTACAAGACACACTGCTGATTTATTGATTAACTATATTATTGATTATATACAATTCTGATTAAAATAAAAATATATTAATTATTTCAATTACATTTATAATATTAATATTTCATATGTACAAAATAATCTAGACTCAATATTATAACAGTTCATTTCAATTAAAGCTTTCTACATATTTACACCAGATATTATCCCTGTAATTAAATGTTAGTTTTTTGTACACTTTCTTCCCTTTTTGGCTTCGTGGGGCATTCGGATTCCTGGAATGATACACAGAGGTGTGCTCCCTGTCAACGTTTTCATTCCAGTGGCACACAGCTAAGTTTGATCTGAGTTTATAGTGGTTTTCTCCAAACACTATTCTCTTGTCTTGAAATATGTTCATGACATTATTAAAACTTTCTGCATAGAAAGTATCTTTACCTAAAACATAATCCTCGGGATATTTATAGATAACTGATCCTTTCAGTGCATTTTCTAAAAGTTTTTTGGCGATTTTACTTGTTAACACGACTCGGGAAAGCTCATAATTTTCATCCTTTTTGCATCTAGACTCTGGATGACACTTTTCATGCAAGTTTTCATAGTGCGGAATTATATTCTCTATAAATTCTTGCAGTTTTTTTGGATTTCCATCACAATGACGAACAGCCCAATGAATATGAGTGGCAATTGGTTCGGTCTTGTCAACTAACTGCTCACTCCAGGTAAATCCCTCGGACTTCTTACTACCACAGGAAATATTTTTCAGTGATTTTTTAAGTGCTTTCACTGAATGCCATAAGTCGTTTTGATTTGTTGTTTCATCTGAATCTTTGATAAATTTGTTGATGCTGAGGTTTCTATCGTGAGAGTGGATCTTGACGTTGACATCTTGGGAGGTGAAATTTTCATAGATGGTCTCTGTGCCAATTCTTTCATGTCGTTGGGAAACTGGGTCCTGTTGTTTTGTGACATGGACACAATCCAAAACTTTATGACATTTCTCACCGATGGCCACTACAGATGTGTCTTTTTTTTTCGCCATCCATGCCTAGCATCTGTTAAAATTTTTAAACCACCCAAATCTTCGTAACTTCCAATTTCTTCATGAAGAGCATCTTCAATGGATTCTTGATATTCGGCCTCAACAGAATTTTCATATTCGTCAAAAAATTGTTTCCTCCTGGCCCTGTTGATGCTTTAATCCACTTCCTTTTGAGAATCTTGTGTAATGAGATGGTAGTGTAACGTGTATGGGTCCGTGAATTTGTATAGATCCTTAATCAACCAAATGAATTAAACAAATGATTATGTAAACAAGAGATAGATCACTAATTAGACAAATGATTTGAAATGATAGATGACAAAGCATATGAAAACAAACGAGTCAATATATACATATATTATAAGGATTTCCTATCCTTGGCATAAACAACAACAACTAATTATGCGTAGAGGTCTGTGTCCTGGATGGGTCTCCAGCCGGGATGTGTTGTATCGGACAGGTAAGGGTCTCTGGTTTCTGTCCTATACACAGACAGATTTTAAAAAATAAAAGCCTCGAGTAAAGTATTTATACTTTATTAAACCTCGAATACTAAATATAATTAAATCCAGTATACTAGACACCGTATACTATGTGACCGTAATCTGCCTTACTGCTAACTGCTTTACCCTACCTCGCTGAAATGTACCTTTCAGTTTGAGCTCCGACTGGCAACTGCCAGCTTTCAACAGAACGCTCTTATATATATAAAGATCACCCGGACTACCCTCGGCCGCTATCGTAGAGCACTAGGATAAAGTCCGGGTGACGAATCCATCTAGCATCCCGAGCCCGATTGTCACTTACCCACGCCTCTATTACTCATGCGTCCTCGCATAAAAAAAGAAAGTAATGAAATGATGATGTAACATGATGATAAATGTTTAATGAAGAAAACATGATATATATACACAAAATGAAAGTTATGATCATGATTATCTTGAAAGACTATCTGTCTTATAAACTTCGTAGGAAACAGCATAAATCAAAAATTTACATATTATAGAATTCTTCTCTTTTCTTTTCCCCCACACTTCTGCCATTATCATGAAACTTGGTAACTGTAATTTTCACCCGCATTCTAAAACCTGCCGTCTGGGTCCCCTGATCAACTGTAGTGTTTGCATGGGAATCAGTCTGCATCCCCCTATCCACAGTCTTCTCAGCATCAGGTTCTGGATAAGTTAGATCTGCAGACTATTTTCCGTGTAGTGGGTACGGGGGCTAGGGCGGCCCTTTTTCTGAATATGCGTCCTGTCAGCAAACTAGCGGTTTTAGTTGGAGGTTGGACCTTTTCCTTGGGAGGTTCCTCCAGCTGTCCCCTGGATCTTCATCCCAGTCACTTTGCTTGCTTTTTCTTTACTGGACTACTTGGACCTGCCTCATCATGCTCTGACTCTTTAGTCGCATCATCACTTTCTGCATGTTTCAACTTCATGTGCTTTACCAAATATTCCTTCTTCTTAAAGGATACATGACACTTCTCACACACCAACATGCTGCTAGCACACTTCAACACATGAGCGGCCCAGGTTTTTTTCCGTAATTCAGTGAAACACACAGGACATATCTCTTTAGATTTTCTAGGCGTCACCTTTGTATTTACCATGATTTCACTACAAAGACACATGACAATACATCAAAGCAAATAATATCAACTTTTTTTTTTCATAGCAAAAAGCAAAACAACTTAAATAAAAGCAGGGTTATAAGTACTCTGTAAGCCAATTCACGCATAGTATTGAATTTTAATTCAAGACTTAAAGAAAAAAAACATGAAGTCATGTCCTAGTCCTGGCATAACTTAAGGTAAGTTGGGGGTGTTCGCGTCTGGGTCTGCGATCACCAACTAATTCATCTGTGCTTCAATGTTTCTGTTAGATGACCCAAAGTCATCATCCTGATCCTCTTGATCTATCTGAACATTGGATAATCACTTGTCCCTAGCTCTGAACTTTCGAGTCCTAAGTCTGGATCTTCGCCTCGGAGAATTGATCTCTGCACCTTTTCATCCTGTCGCAATGAATTATCTGATCCTTTCCATTGCGTCCACAATTCCCCTTTATACAGGACCTCAGAGACTTTTGCCAGAACCTTAAAAGGTCCTCTCCAATATGAAGTCAGCTTAGGTGAGCCCCCAGTTTTCCTTTGAGGAAAATAGATATATACCTGATCCCCAACTTTGAATTGTTCATAGGACATCTTCATGTCATGGTAATGTTTCTGTGAAGGATAGCTCCTTCTAACTGTTTTCTCACCAAATTATGACCCCTTTCCATGCGATCAGTCAGAATCCACACCCATTCATGACTCGGTACTTTTTCCAGGTTGGGGCATGTCATATATGATGTCCAGAGGGGTGGCGTTTCTCCCGAGCATCAGCATGTTTGGCGTGTATCCGGTTGATTCATGCTGTGCCCCCCTGTATGCCATCATCACAAAAGGTATGCTTCATCCCAATCCCGATGATTCTCGCTGACATAACTACTCAGCATGGTGGCTAAAGTCTTATTAACCGTTCCACCATACCATCAGACTGAGGATGGTATGTGGGTTCTTGTCTTCCGGATCTGTAAGTGCTTGCATACCTCGCTAAACAAAAGACTCTCATATTGACGCCCTTGGTCGGAATGGATGGATACAGGAACGCCAAACCTACAGATCACCTCCTCTACGATCAGTCTAGAACTGTCTGAGCCTCCATGTTCTTTGGAAAGGCCTCCGTCCATTTCTAAAATAATCCGAGACTACAAGTATATAGCGTTTCCCCCCTATCTGTGATCAAATTCCCCAAGGATATCTGTGGCTATCCTCTCCATTGGGTAACCAATTTGCAAAGGTTGCATAGGTCCGCGCTTTGTTTTAAGTGGAGCCTTCCCCCGGGGCTTGCGCATCCAGCAACATAACCTCTTACATCGCTTTGCAGTCCCGGCCAGTAGTAACTTTGTCTAATCTTGTTCAGGGTTTTGGTCACCCCTAGATGACCAGATGCTTTAGAGTCATGCATCTGTTGTAAAATAAACCTTCTCTAGAGAGTGGCATAACAATCTGATATGTCGTGTCATTGCTTTCCTCAACTCCCCATACGACATACAAGTTATCCTTCAATGCCAATTTACTCCACTGAGCCCACAACGATTTGACCATATAACTCTCAGCAGTAATTTCACTGTAATCTGGACCTTCCCCTCCTCCATCCAATCCTTAAAAATCTGATACCCCATTTCCCATCCTGTATCTCTACTAGACTTTTTGATTCATCTGTCCCATTGTCTTTGATCTCATCCTGTAATACCCTTGCATGTGATTGGTCTCCATGCGAATCTTCTTTTTCCCAATCATCAAAATATCCGCATTGGACACATGGGAGTCTACTTAGCCCATCTGCATTGCCATGCAGCTACCAGCTCTATGCTCGATTTCTATATCGTATGCCGATATCACCTCTAGCCATCGAGCTAACTGGCCTTCTGGATCCTTGAACCTTAGCAACCATCGAAGAGAACTGTGATCTGTTCTGACCACAAATTTACGTCCATACAAGAAATGTCTAAAGTGCTTTATAAAAGTCACTACTGCCAGGAGCTCCTTCCTGGTACACAGTACTTTCTCTCCGATTTGTTTAGAACTTTACTGGCATAAGCGACTACCCTTCTCTGCCTATTCTGGATCTTAGACCGGGCTGCTCCAATCGCATTTTGACTTGCATGTTCCAAAGATAAAGGGTTTACTGAAGTCTGGATGAGTAAGGATAGGTGCTGTGGTCAACTTGGTTTTTAAGACATCAAATGCTATTTGACATTCCTCTGACCATTTGAAGACAACTGATGCTTCTGTCAGTTTATGAAGCGGTCGAGCTATATCAGCAAAGTTTGCGATGAATTTCCATAATGCTACAGAGGCCGAGGAAGGAACGAACTTGAGTCTTATTTACTGGCTCTGGCCATTGCCCCACAGATTCAACTTTCTCTGGGTTTGACCCCATTCTCCGAAATGACATGACCCAGGTATTTCACTTGTTTTGCAAACAAAGTACATTTTTTTGGCCTTTAGCTTCAAACCAGCTGACTGCAACTTCTCAAAAACCTGTTCTAGATTATGTACCATTTCATTGAAAGTTTTCCCCTAACAATGACATCATCCAAATGATGAGGCATATCTGCCATTGTAAACCCGACAAAACAGTCTCCATAAGACGTTCAAACGTAGCCGGGGCATTACAGAGCCCGAACGGCATCACATTAAACTCGTAAAACCCTTGTCTTGTTGCAAACGCCGTCTTATGCTTACCGCTTGGATCTAGCTCTACCTGCCAGTATCCAGCATTCAAGTCTAGAGTACTGAACCACTTCGCTCCCTTCAGCTGATTAAGTGACTCATCGATCCGGGGGAAAGGGGGTAGGCTCTTTGATGGTGACACTGTTCAGGCGCCGATAATCCACACAGAACCTTTTTGATCCGTCTTTCTTCTTCACCAAGACTATTGCTGATGACCAATCACTCTGGGAAGGCTCAATGATACCTCTTTTAAGCATATCGGATACATGCTCTTGAACTTCTTCCTGCATATGGAAGGGTAGGCGTCTTGGTGCTTGTTTGATAGCTGGATGAGAACCGGTATCTATCTTGTGCTTAACCATAGAGGTTCGACCAATCTTCATCAGTCACAGAAAACAAATCTGAGTACCTGATAAGTAAACTTCTTGCCTTGTCTTTTTCATTACCCCCAAGATTTGTAGTGCCCTTGCCTTTTAAAAGTTTTGGCATTTCCTTGCTAGTGCTCTTATCATTGCTGGAAGACGATAATGATACAATCTCATTAACTGGAGACCATTTTCCCACAACAGTTCCTGGCTGTAGAGTCTTGTCTGTGGATACAATTCATAATTCGCAGGGGCACTGCCTCCTGGGGTCTTTCCGGGTTCTGGCTATCATAGCGGAATCCGATTTTCGGGAAATTTTTAGATGGTTCTACAAGCCCTATACTCACAGGGTATCCTCCATCTGGCCCTGCACATATCTTCCCCCCAGTCATTACTTCAGATCTTGGAGGTCAAATTTCTTTGACCAAAGCAATCTTGTACTCTCGTGCTGTACCCTCCATCTGAATTGGATGTTCTATCCCTGAGATCTCAACCTTGTGAGTGCGCATATTTATAAGCTTCATACTTGACAAGAAAATCTAAGCCAAGAAATTATCTACAGATAGATCCGCCACATCATCTCATGCTTCAGAGTTGTTCCATTCAGCATGAGTTTTATGATTTTTCCATATATCTCTACACATGATCCATTAGCTGACAGGACGTCCCTGTCTACTTTCTTTAAGGAATGGTTGTCTCCTTGTATGTTTTTAGCATACTTTCGATAGTAAGGAAACAGTGGCACCTGTGTCAATGAGCAGATGGTTATCCCCCATCTTTTGGGAGTTACATAAGCCCCTGTTTCCTTTATAGAATGAACAATTCTAGAGTGTTCATCAGTCTTTTGCGTTCTGGCTTGGGGCCGGTCATCTGACTTATGCTCAGTCATGCCTCTCATGTTCTGTCTAGTTTCTGGGGGAGAGGTTGTATCTTTAAGTATGGGACAATCTCTTTTCAGGTGTTTGTCAGAACCGCATTTGTAGCTTTCGAGTACTAATACCATTTCGTGTTGTTTTCTTAATTTCATCTCTCGTCTGCCTTGTATCGCGTCCATTCCTTTGCATTTGAAACTTCCATTGTTTAATGTCCTTTATCTCCCTTTGAAGAGATTGCATATTCTTCTCCATGGTCTCTATGAATTTATCTATCTTTGATCCCTGACTGGATCCATGCTTGTGTGATCCATGCTTCTCACATTCTCGGTGCGACGACTTTCTGCTTTATAAAAAACTTCGAGCTCAACAGCTCTCTGTATGGCATCATTAAAACTGCTAGGTCTTGACTGTTTGATCTTAAGACGCATTTCCGCATTATGAAGTCCATTAAAAACTGTTCTGTGGCAAGGATCTCACGTACATCTTCCGGTGCTGTAGGATAGGCTAGGTTTACAAGCCTCCGTATATCTTGGCCCATCTCTGGTAAACTATCTGATGGTTTTTGTCTCCTTTCCCCGAGCTGAGTCCGATACAGCTCAGTCTGGTTAGTGGGGCAAATCGATCCTGTAAGCATTTGACTAATTTTCCATAGTTCTTCTCTCATCCCTGGACTGATTACCCAGCACACCTTGTGCTAGCCCCTAAAGACGCAGCTAAATATAACCCCTTTTCCGTCTCAGTCCATTCATTCAAAACTTTAAAATTTAAAGTGAGACAAGTAGTCATTCCACATACTGGAACCATCATAAGTCGCAGGTTTTAAAAAAATTCCTGGGCCTTGATCTATTCCGATTTTGATTTGTATCTGTCGCCGGGTAGTATTTGTGCCACGTGCTGAAACTTCCTCGGTCTCCAGACCTATCATCAGTCTCATCAACTGTGCATACATCCTCCGACTTTATTTTTAAGCAACCTATCTGTCCGTCTTGTAAACGGAGTACTTGTCCTTGTTTGGTGGGTGGATCTTGGGACATTTGAAGCATTTTCCCGTAGACCTATCATTCGCATAGACTGCTCTATCTCCCTATTCAGATTTTCTATTTGTCTTTCTATAAGTGTAATGTCATGTAAACTTGACATCGTGAAAATAAAGCAAATTAACAAATATTATAAAATGTAATTAACTAATCGGATCCAACCCAAATCCCACGCTGCCGCCAATTTTTGTAACTTATGGGGCCCAAAAAAAAGTATAGATCCTTAATCAACCAAATGAATTAAACAAATGATTATGTAAACAAGAGATAGATCACTAATTAGACAAATGATTTGAAATGATAGATGACAAAGCATATGAAAACAAACGAGTCAATATATACATATATTATAAAGGGTTTCCTATCCTTGGCATAAACAACAACAACTAATTATGCGTAGAGGTCTGTGTCCTGGATGGGTCTCCAGCCGGGATGGTCCTGTACCCGGGCAGGTAAGGGTCTGCTGGTTTCTGTCCTATACACAGACAGATCTTAAAAATAAAAGCCTCGAGTAAAGTATTTATACTTTATTAAACCTCAATACTAAATATAATTAAATCCAGTATACTAGACACCGTATACTATGTGACCGAAGTCTGCCCTTTCTGCTAACTGCTTTACCCTACCTCGCTGAAATGTACCCTTCAGTTTGAGCTCCACTGGCAACTGCCAGCTTTCAACAGAACGCTCTTATATATAGTAAAAATCACCCGGACTACCCTCGGCCGCTATCGTAGAGCACTAGGATAAAGTCCGGGGGCGTAATCCATCTAGCATCCCCAGCCCGATCTGTCACATTAGCATTCCACTACACATGAGACCATGACATATTCGGTGGTTGACTAGATATTCATCATTGGGTAGATATGGTGATGATGGGAAAAACTATGCATTTTGTCCTTGGAGCATTGGAGACGCAAAGAGATGACATGTCCTTTCATTGTTTTCTTTAAAAATTTCAATTTTCCATCACAGTTTTTGGTATGAGCTTCAGAAAGTTCACATATTTCAGAAGTGATGATTCTGCACAAACAAACATTTTCTGAATTACGTCCCTCTTCATGACTTGAAGATATGTTGATGGAAATTGTGTCTGATCTGGCTCCACTCTTTGGTCCTCTGAGTGTTTTTTCAACCAAAAGTTCCTGAATTATTACAGCATTGTTTACAGGTGCATTGCGCTTAGCAGTGAGAAATGTTTTCACTTCTTGGAGTTTTCCTTGAATGTTAGTTTTAAATTCTCCATCACCTGGAATTTCAAGTCTAAAATTTGGTGGACGTTTCTTTGAGGATTCTTCGTTTTTTGCCATGAATTTGAATACAAGATTTTGATGGTTCTGAGAGAAATTGTTTTAGTATATATTGGTTGTCAGTAACCCAGAACCATCCTTAATTGGTTATCATGGATTTTCTGTGAGGCCAGGGGGGGGGGGGGGGTATTTATTGTTATAAAAGAGAAAAGCACGTGTTACCTCATTAAAAAATTATATTATTTTTAGAATTTACTGATTTTTTCTTCTTTTTTTTTTTTTTTTACAATTTTTTTTTTTTTATCCAGAAATAAACAAAATTAAAAATATATATTAATATAAACAGAATTCTCCTTAGTTTGGCCCTATTCACAAAATTGCAGTAACTAATAAACCATTCTCTTATCACCCATTTAATCATGTGGGGAGGTCAGACTTCACACAGCTGCATCAATTAGTACCTACCTACATTGCATCAATTAGTATCTACACCCTATTCATTTAGTCACCATTTTCCATCAGTGTGTTATTTGATTTTATAAACAAATGGGGGAAAAACAGAGATTAATTTTGGAAGTGAGTGAAATGCAAATGGAGGGCATAAAACATTTCTTTCTGCATAGTGACTGGGATTTTTGCCCCATTGACACATCACAGGAAGAGGAATTTGGCGGGAAAACATGTGTAAGATCAGCATGTGTAGACAAAGGTGTTCAGACAAATACAGAATTAGATACTGGACCTATGGAAATTGATTGCTGTGGCAATGAAGAAGAAGAAGAAAAATTTGTCATCCCTCAAAACAATAACAGAGACAAATGCCCATTCTGCCTCTGCAAACCCTGCATCACAGACGACAACAACAGGCAATTATGGTTGGAAGTGGAACCATTCAGACTGCCCCACCCTAGGAATTCTAAATTACGAAAGGAGAAATATAAAAGGTTTTGGACAATGCTTTTACATCGTGGAGTATGGAGTGATCCCCGATATGCTGAGAAAAAAATGTGAGCTTTGGAACATTATCAGCCGGGACAGGATTGGCACAGACGTGACATAATGCCGACATGTGTAGTGAACACTGTTAGAACATGGCTACCAAATCCAAAAGATGTACAATACATGGGCCATTTGTGGGAATAATATTTTTTCTTATTTGACAGTCAATCATATTGACTTCTCTTTTAATTTTTTTTTGTTTGTATATAGATAGGCTAGGAATATTTGACTTGTTATTTATTTTGTACAGCTATTGTGAGGATCTTATATTATTCTAATTTCAATACAGATTTGAAAAAAAAAATCAAAATCATGGATTTTATTTTGAAGGTTGGATTTATCTAGAGATGAAAGTAAGTCAAATGCTGCAGCATTCTGTTTTCCTACAATGTGTGCATGAGATGTAGACAACTTCCGGTGTAAACAATAACAAACTAAACCACACCCACTGCTGTCAATTTTGAATTTCAAATAGAAATAGAAGCCCTGCTTCAAATATTTCAATGAAAAATACAGCTTAGAAAAAATTTTCCAGTAAAGAACTATATGCGGTATTAACCAACATTTGCCCCCCAAAATCAAACTTTGATGGAATAATATTTAATTAAGTCCTTAAACAGGGGAGTATATGCTGACTTCAAAGCACTGAATAATTTCACAAGTAATGACGTCATATGTACGTAATGACGTCACAAATATTATGTAAATTTCAGTTTTTTATGAATTTTGCAGAAAAGTGTACATATTTCGTCGATATTTTAAATAAAAGTCACCGAGCGCATGTGTGTTCAGGATAAATATTTTGATATAATGTGTAGAATGATAATATCAATGAAATATGTCAATATTGTTCCTGAACACACATGCGCTCTATAAATTTTAAAGCTTAAATTGTTGAAATTTTGTCCATTTTGTCCTCTTTCTGAAAAAGGATATAAAATCGGACTAGTTTGTGACGTCATAAAAACAGAAATTGTGAATACACTGCTCTGGAACTATAATATTTTCTGTTAACTTATATTTCTCGTACAATTTATTGAATTCAGCACATTTCAGGAAGTTTTCAAAATTTGACTTTTGTGGGGGCAAACATATGCAATATACCGCATATAGTTTAATTAGTGACCAAAGATGCACATTAATGAGAAGAGCTAGCCTGACAAAAATCTGGTGATAAAGGGGACTCAGTATTTCAATATTTGTAAATAAGTCTCTGCAATCTGAGTGTGGCCAGAAAAATCAAATATACCACCATTTTTTCTCATTGGCTGCTATTTATACTCCGATGTCCTCCTTTAATAATGCTTTAAAAACATGGAGAAATAGATGAGTAAACAGTGCACTTTTTTGTGCGCATAAATATACAGTTGTCTTAATGGGTGGCACTGTAGCTCTCCGATATGTCAAATAATTTTTTTCGGAGAGCTACAGAGCTGCAGCTACAAACATGACCACTAACAAGTGTGAAATTAAAATTGAACCGTAAACATTGTTGTTTGAATCTCTAGCATTGGTTTAAAAAAAAATAAACACAAATTTAATTATCTCCTTTCATTTCTGTACATCTTTATGAAAAGAGCAGATTTTCATGCTTATCAGAAATGAGAAAGTTTTTATCCCGTTTCCATGGCAACTGAGGTTATCAAAAGTACTTCTACATTTCACAATCTATCACACATTTGTTTAAAATTATGATAGAAAAAAATCCAAATCTTTAACTATGAGTTGCCAACCAATTTTGATAATTACGGAGAATTGGTCTTAAAATGCCTATCTTCTGAGACTTTAGAGAATAACTTTAGCTCCTTGTAATGTATAATTTCATTAACGTTATAAGCTCAGTAGTATTGCTATGCATTAATTAAGATCAAAAACTACTATTGTTAAAGTTCAACACTAATTTTTAATATTTACCAAGTCATCATTTCTAGACGAAAATAATCAAATCCGTGAAGGAGTGCATGTCAAATGTGGATTTATTTTCTTTGTTGCTATGGGAAATTTTCTGTTGCCATGGAGATTAGTATTTGCAAAATATTCCTGGATTCATAAAGAAGTCTCAGAAATATGGTTTTACTCTTAAAATTGATTTTGGTATCCACCGATAAGATTTAATTCCATAAATATCTCGCATATTTGACAATTTGTCTCTTTCTCTTAATCAAAACATCCATTTTTGTTGCTAGGCAACCAATTGTAAATATTAAAAAACACGTTTTTTTTAATTTAAATTCCAAAAATATACCATACTCTTGTATTGTGCCGGACGTTTGAGATATATGGCCTTGAAAATTGCCCAAATTAACAAAAATGCTGAATCAGCAAAAAATGCAAAACGAGCACATCATCCATTGCCCGTAAAAAATACCTTAAAATAAAAATTCTATGTATTACATGGTTTTATCACTTGAAATGTTTATCTTTATGATAACATTATTTAAGAACCCCTCTGGTAATATTCACATTTAATTTCAAGCCTCTAAGTTTAGTGATATATTTGTCCATCCTCATTGAAAATTGACCGGTTGCTAGGGAAAATTTCTTTGGCCATGTTTCCATAGTAACCAGGACCCAAAATAATTTTCATTTTACATACGTGGATCATAGTGTAAGAGAAACCTATGTGTGTAAAAACATCGAATTCTGAGAACCCTCATGATTCACCTTTCGTCTGATTCTTACAGAGACCTGTACTTAAATCTAAAAAAAAATCATGGAGCTTTTTATGTTTTAAAATTCAAAAGTTTTATGGTAGATAGTGCAGTTTGATTCATCTCTTAATTGGTAGTAATGAGTAGACAACAATCCAGTTAAAGATTATTTAATGAGTTCAATGTAGAAAGGCTAGCTGTCTCAATTAATTCTTTAGAGCATCACTGATCAAACACTTAGCAGTCTTATCTGTATCCTTTGGGAATAAGACAGAAATGTTGGTCAGTTTAAAGCATGTCATTTGATGGCCAGCCTTTTATTTTAAAAATTAATTTGGTATACAATATAATGGGCATTTGACAACAGGGTTCTCATTAATTTTGAGAGTAGGTGGAGAAAAAGTAGAAGTAGAGGGCACTGATTAGGGGACATGAGGGCCACCGACGCGAGATGGGTGAGTTCATGATCCTTTACTGTTTGCTCAGTAGCTCCTACAACATCTTCAACTGTTTGCTCCTCATTTGATTTCAGTTTAAAAGTTTTTTGCATGGATTTATCCTTATTCAGTTTTTCTCCTTTTTTTAGGCTACAGCCAATTAGAGACAGCCTTTTATACAAGTTCATTGCATGCATCATTTTCTTGGCAATTAAATGATGCGTACATCAAGGCATTTAACATTTCACCATTTACCTGTAATCTGTTTCTGAACAAAGTTTTGGTTATTTCCATTGCTTAAGCTGGAAAATCTCAAATATAAAGGGGATGGACAGTTGCTTGTTGTGAAAATGCACTACATTACGACAAAAACGGAAATGCCATCTTGTAACCTTACAGAAAGACAATTATTTTGAGTTCAGCCAAGCATGATAAATTTTTAGCCGGGCTTATTGCTCAAAGAGCAATTGCCGACTTATGTGATCCTGTTCAAGGCAGGATGTTGACCCCATAGTCGCCATTTTAAAGTTACGTGCAAAAATATAGTTCTTACTCTCAACCGCTTTTGAGATAATACAAACGCTAAATAAAGCAACAAAAATAAAACGAAGTTTTATCTATATAAAATAAATATTTGTAGTAATGACTTTGAAAACTTCATAAGTCAAAGAACATAGTTCATTAGCGTAAGGATTTTTCATAATCAGTGTTACCGTAGTTCTCTACACATAGGAGGTAAAGCAGGAGAGGGAACCAGACTGGCCGTTTGTTTCATTCGGCTGCGGTACCAGATTAATTCTGATTCTGACAAAATCGGACCGTGGTAATGGATTGAAAAACTCACTGTCAGTGTCTTATCATTTATATTGATAGTTTTAAAATAATTTTTTCGTCAGAATATAAACGTGATTCATGTGAGAAATCCATTCTACTCTGTAAATGAGCCCGGCTTTCTGTACTTCTGAGTACTTTGATTTTTCTGTGGTTTTATGGAAATCACCAGTCACTCTAGTTAGAATAATCTAACTGTGCCTCGGTACAGGCCCTCACCACAGTTAGAATACGTCCCATATACTTGCAACGTAGCAAATCGGAGCGGATCCGCTCCGAAACGATTTTGCAGAATATAAATGATTTGCACAGGGAATAACTACCAAAATAATCAAAACAAACCTTCTTGAGATTGCTTATGCCTTTTATCCCAAAAAATAATCCATATAAATACGAAAATCCAATTAATTTTCTCAAGGTTTTACTCTCCATTCAAATGTTTACATTCGGAACTCTCTAGATTGTTCCTAGTAAATGCACTTTGCGAGTTATGCCCGTGTTTCTTTCTGCTATGTTACAATACAGGGAAACAATTCTATCGTTAAACCGCGTCCTTAGGACAACATCATTTTAACGATACAACATTATATTTACAGTCACTCTTGCGGCAAAGCCTAAGTTTTGAATCTTAATTTTTAGATTTTTTTTTCAATGTCGGGGAAAAAAAGACACGATTTATTATACATGATCAATTTCTGACAGACTTGTTCTAGTGTTGTTCGATAAATTCGTGGACATGTAATTTTCTTCGAAATATGTTGCAATTCCAAAAATCTTTTATATTACATAACGTGATAATATATTTTGAAATACAAAAACCTGATTACCCATAACGCTGTCTCTCAGTATTTATACCCCACTAAACTAGTTGCGTGAGGTATAATGTTTTTGACCCGTCCGTTAGTCAGTCCTTTTTTTTTTTGTCAGCGCAACTCCTCATAAACCGCTGCACAGAATTTCGTCAAACTTTGCAGGTATTTAGGACACAATGTGTAGATGTGCATATTACCAGGAAATTCCGATTCCATTATTTTTTTGGAATTTCCGCACTTTTTAACTTATGCATTTGGCCATACCTTGAATATAGAGATGAACAGTTTGTCAGCGCAACTCCTCATAAACCGCTGCACAGAATTTCGTCAAACTTTGCAGATATTTAGGACACAATATGTAGATGTGCATATTACCAGGAAATTCCTATTACTTTATTTTTCCGGGAATTTCCACACTAAAAACTTAGGTTTTGGCCATACCTTGAATATAGAGATGAATAGTTTGTCAGCGCAATTCCTCATAAACCACTGCACAGAATTTCATCAAACTTTGCAGATATTTAGGAAACAATGTGTAGATGTGCATATTACCAGGAAATTTTTATGATTCCTTTCCTTTTTTCTTAGAATTTCCACACTTTTCAACTTAGATTTTTGGCCATACTTTAAATATAGAGATGAACATTTTGTCAGCGCGACCCCTCATAAACCGCTGAACAGAACTTCGTCAAACTTTGCAGATATTTAGGACACAATGTATAGATGTGCATTTTACCAGGAAATTCCTTTATTTTTCTGGAAATTTTGGCACTTTACAACTTAGATTTTTGGGGATATCTTGAATATAGTGGTGAACAGTTTTTCAGCACAACTCCTCATAAACAGCTGCACAGAATTTCATCAAATTTTGCCGATATTTAGGACAAAATTTGTAGATGTGCATGTTACCGGGAAATTCCGATTGTTTCATTTTTTCTGGGATTTTCAGTACTTTGAGTTTTGGGGGAGCGTGGGGTATGTGAGCTTGCTCACTTTTTCTTTCATTTTAATTAGATTTGTCCGTGAGATTTGGCAATTGCCAGTAAGATTTCACTTTCCATCATCTTTACAGATATTAAAAGAGAAAAACTTTTTTTTATTACAAAAACATGGTCTAACAACAAGGTCGATATTCTTGTTTCATCAACTTACTTGTCAATAATTTACCTCGTTTTAGAAATTGTTCATACGTAGAGCATGCTCTTGCGTATCGAATCAACTGAGAAATATATAATCCGCATGCAGGTGATGAAGGCAGTGGCGGATCCAAAAATTTTGAAAAAGGGGGAGGCCCGCCCAGTTTCAGGTCAGGGTAGGGTCCCACAGCTAGGGCTGTATCAATATATCGATATTCAAGAAAAATATCGTATCTAAAAGTAACTTCCAATACGTATCGGACAGACATTTATTCTTCAAATTCTGTTTAAAAGATGGGAATTTCAATCACCAAAGATTATATTTTACTTTTTTGAATTAAAACCAATAATTATATAATTTCTAAGGAAATAAAAAAGTTTTTATAATTATTACAAAATACATAGAAAAATTTTTTTGAACATGTTGATTTTACTGTCTTCAAAAGTTTTAATTGAAGTGTTATTTTTAAAAACAATGAGACAAGTACTTTAAAATGGGTAATAAAACACTTAATTGTTAGGAAATGTATGCATTAAAATGATTTAGAAGCCTTTTCTAATGGACTTATTTCAGAATCCAATATATCGCATATCGCTTAAAAAAATATTGTATCGTATCGGATCGAAATTTTTGGCTCAATACACAGCCCTACCCACAGCCGCACCAAAACATTGATTGAGTAAATATTGTGCAATTTTTGGGAAAAAGGGGGGGGGGGGGGCATGGGCACCCCTTCAAATCCCCGAGTGCAAGGTATATTGCTACATAAGTAAGGGAAGTTGATAATAGAAAAGTTAAAGTCGTCACGTTTATCATATAGATTGGGCGTTAGATTACCAGTGTCTGTTTTAAGTAGAATATCCAAGTATGAAACAGAATTGTCGGACTCTGGTATCTTTTATCTCAAGCTCACCAGGATATATCGAATCGACGTAGGAATGGAAATTACCGTTTTTCTTATTATAAAGTGTTCGGTTAGAATTACTGGTACTGTTTTGTATGGTGTGCCATAAGTGCAACCGTAGTCAATGTTGACGTGTTATTTTTAGTATACGTAACTTGCGACTTAAAATATTATTTAATTTAAAGGTTCCAGAGATATTCCATCCATATTCTATCTATAAGGGCCATTTTGTTTGGACACGTGGTACCAGCGTTAGCTGGACCGGAAACCCACTGGAGCCAGTTGGCGGGAGTCCGTCGTAAAACGGGGAGTGTCAGGAGCGGTCGCGTGGTTCACAGGAATTGATATGGATATATAAAGACTTTAAGTGATATTTATTGTAGTTATTTTTGTAAAAAAAATGTTGTAAATATTGTTTTTATTGATTTTATTTATAGATAAAAATTATAAATAGAAAAAAAAATCTTGTTGTTGTCTGACTGAACAGAGCACGACGGCTGTCGTTACAGTTAAAATTGATATCATCTTAATATCAAGGATATGAACATTTCACTTCTAGTCATTCTATAATCAGATGACAATGTAATAGATGACAATTTATTTTTTTCGAAACAGTATCATGTTCCAGTGAGAGGTACCTATATCATAGATAAAAATTGTTTCTGTCTTAAATGCATGGAAGAAGTTGTGATTGGACAACTATATTATACGAAATTACACCCGAATAAGAGTGCAGTATAAGAAGATTAAGAAATATTTTTAAATCGGGAACAAAATCTTATAGGGACGACCGTTCATATGCGACACATTTGAAATTACCATTGTTAATTGACAATACTTCGTTCATATATCTAAATGTCGAGTCGAAGGCCACACAAGTGTTTTCTTTTTTTCATGCATAAGACTTTTCACAAATTCTGCTTCATATGAATACAAAAATAGGTCTGTTAATAACGGAGCGCAATTGGTGTCAATGGGAATTCCAAATATGATTGATTGATTGGAAAAAAAAGCGAGGTACCGAAACGCAATCTGTAAGAGCTCTAAATCAAATAACGATATTAGTAAATCTGAACATCGAATCTCCGAAAAGGGAAAATCGCTTGACATTTTGAAAAAATCAGCTGAAACTTTGGCTTAAAAAGACAGTTCTCGTACCAAAAGCTACAATGAAAACAATTAAAATGACGCACGCAAGAAAATCAAGCGTTAGAATTGCAATCAAACAGGAAACATTTCTAAATTTTCTCCTCTGAAATCTGAGACTCTTAGCTTGGCATCAAAACAAGCAAACGCTCACTCCAAGTCAAAGTCAAGATCAAGTGATTTAAACTAAATGGGGCTGCGCTCGTGGCAAAAAGGATGGCCCTGCATCGAAAGTCTAACATAAGATATGGTGTATACCGTTTGCAGACTGCTAATATTTGGGGTAATTTGCACCAGAAAATTTTAGCAAAAATGCATTCTTTTTTTCTCTCTAGATTTTAAAAATTAGAAAGTCCACTTTGAAGTAAGGAAGAGGGAAACTACTAAAGACACGAAAGTAACATAGAGATATTTGGATCTCCAAAAACTGTCTACGTCTACGGAACTGCTCATTCCGACGGCGAGCAAACAACCCATCGAAGGAGAGCACGTCTTAAATGAGTGTTCTGATCTAGCACAGAATCTAGTCACCGTGTCGGTGGAAGTACATCGACAGATAAACCAACTACAGCGACGGCAAGCATGGAGACAAATATAACCATAAACTAGAGCCGCACGCGTTGCAGAGCAACGAATAGATCACTAGTTAAAGCTGTTGGTTGGAGGAAGTGACAAAAGTTTTACATAGAAATATCTAGGAAAATTCTTTAAAAATCTTCTCCTCAAGAATCACAAAGCCATAATTGATCAAAATTATATGGAAGCATCCTCAGGTAGTGTAGATTCAATTGTTTAAATCATGACCCCTGGAAGTAGGGGCGGGGTCACAATGGCCGACCAACAAAATAATTACGTAGAAATTTATTGGAAAATTCTTTAAATTTTTTTTTCTCAAGTATCTCTAAGCCAGAATTGCTCATATATTGTATGGAAGTTTCCTCAGGTAGTGAAGATTCAGGTTTGTTCAAATCATGACCCCCGGGGGTAGGGCGGGGAAAAATGGCCAACCAAAGTTTTACATAGAAATAAATGGAAAATTCTTTTAAAAATCTTCTCAAGAATTGCAATGCCATAATTCCTTATAGTTATATGGAAACATCCTCAAATAGTGTAGATTTAAGTTTGTTCAAATCATGACCCCAAGGGATAGAGCAGGGCCACAATGGCCGTTCAAAGTTTTTCAAAGACATATTTAGGGAAATTCTTTTTGAAAAAAAATCTTCTTTTCAAGAATAGCAAAGCCATGATTGGTCATGAGACTACTTTTCAATTTAAACTTTTCAATAACCAATTTACACTTTTTCCCAGCCACAATGCTCAGGTGAGCGATGTGGCCCATGGGCCTCTTGTTGAATATACACCTGCTCCGAAGGAGAGCGGAGTCTACAGTTTTATTAACCCTTGCAAGTCTGTGTGTGTCTGTCCATAACAATTTTTTGCCACAGTTTTCTCAGCAAATACTCATTGCAGATGCTTGACATTTTAGCACACTCTTTCATAAGGCATGTTATATGGTGGAATTCATTTTTTGTGTGAATCTGATGTCAACTTCCTGTTCATCCCTGTATCTGTTCTTAACTGAGCTTGTGTATACATCAGAGCGGGTGTATTACTAGTGAGCATTGGCTCACAGACTTCTTGTTTTCTTTGTAGTTCACGTCGAAACATATGAAAGCAAAAGAGGAAAGAGGAACTACCAAAGATTATTATACTGCTGTTTTTGTAAACTCTTACAGATCAAAGATTTCTAAACATATCAGGGCAGTCCATGCTGCCGAACCAGAGGTTCTACAAATAAAATATGCGCCCTTCAGTTGAAATCTACTGAAAGAAAAAGCTCTCCGAACCCTGCAAAAAAGGAAACTACTATCATAATTGTGATGTAAGTATTTGGTTATGCCTTGAAAATTTGACAAGAAATGAAAAAAGTGAAAACATCACTGATTCAGATTCTAGGGGTAGAAATAGCACTTTTTACGAACATGAATTGCTAAAAGTCATCATAAAGATTATAGATACAAATGTGAAATATCTTTATCAAATGTTATGAAATGATTTAGCATTAACACCCTTCCCCGCAGTCACGCACTTTAACGCATATACCATTTCCTATTTCTAACGCAAAATCACGCTTATACCGTTTCCCCGCAATCACGCATTTTTCAAGCACTTTAAAAATCCATTTTATCTTCAATTTTTGGCCAAATTCCAACTATTTTATACTTTTCTAAGTAAAATATTATTTCAGAATTTTTTTACCTAAACTTTAGAGAAATTTGTACCCCGCTATAAAGGCTTGCGGGGGAATGGTAAAGAAATATGTCTATACTGGGTGAAAGTGGTTTCCCATCATGGGAAACTTTATAAACCATATGGAAACCTCAATTTAATAAGTTTCCCAGTGGTTTCCGTAGCGGATGCTAGGTTTTTGCCAAGTTTCCGTGACACGGAAACCCCCTAGCCCCGATTCCATAAGGTATCCCGAACCACGGAAACCTCTGTAAACCTGAAGTTTCCCGAACATCCATGATTTGTCCCGGGGAAACCTGAAGATTCCACTGGTTTCAAGAATCAGGAACGATGGAATCGGAGCGAGTGGTTTCCGTGGAATGGAAATTGATGAAATTTTAGGTTTCCTTTCACGGGAAACTACATGGCTGGGGAAACCCAGTTTCCAAATTTCCTTGACTCAGGAAACCATATGGAATCGGAGCGTAGTGGTTTCCGTGGAATGGAAACTTGATGGGTCTTTAGGTTTCCTTATAGGGGGAAACTACAGGGAAAGCTGGGAAAATTTACATTCCTAAAGTTTCCTCACTCAGGAAACCATATGGAATATGAGCGTAGTGGTTTCCGGGGAATGGAAAAACTTGATGGAATCTTAAGGTTTTCTTTTAGGGGAAATACATGGAAGCTTGTGAAACCTTATGATTCCGGGTTTCCTTGACTCAGGAAACATATGGAACTTGTGTAGCACTTTCTGTGTGGCGGAAACTTGGTGGAATTATCGGGGAGTCCCATTCCTGGTGGAAATTACTGGGAAACTTCAAGATTCCCTAACTTTTTGAAGAATGTGAAATAATGCGTTTTCTTTTAAAAATATAACAAAAAAATTTATTACATAAAAAGAAAAAAGCATTACCATTTTATATGTTTAATAATTCATTTGATGTACAAAAACTGAAACTAATTTTTCAATGATATCAATGGAACAGTCTTTCACATTTAAGTCCATTCATAAGGGTCATTGATACTTCTTTCAACATCAGTTTCCTGGTTTTCTTCACATCACCTATGATCTGCAATATTCATACAAAATTATTATATGATGTCAGAATTATAATTCTTGAATATAACTTAGAAATCTGAAAGATCAGTCAATGTCCTTTAAAAACCCAAATATAATAATTACTTTCCATGACCATGATACATATGATTTAGCATTTAATGTATCTTTTTAAATATTTAATGCTTTATGATAAGTAAAAAAAAATAACATAATATAAACAAGCATTTGAGAGTATTGCATAAGCAATACATGTCCCCTCCCGGGGTTCCCCCCTTTTTTAAATGTCATTTTATAATATGAAAAGTCATGTCCAAGGTAAAACTAAAAGATTTTCAAGTTGTAAATGCCTTTTGAAAAACTAATAAAAAAATCCCATTAAGATGAAAATTCAATATTTCTCCACCTCTTTTTCCTGTTCATATTTTTGGAAAATCAAGTTAGCGGAGTTCCAACCCGATCTTAATTAAGCGATTATGAAAAATTTTAAAAATCCCATAATTCTGTTAAAATTAATGAAGAAAAGCGAAATTAAAACTTATCTGTAACTCATTAAGATACACTACATACCAAAATTCAGCTCAATATCTGAAGCTTTTAAAAAAAAAAAACAGACTGGGGGGGCAGAAAAAAAGGACAAGGGAGGGAACCCCAACCCCCCGGTTTCACCGGTAGGGGACTAATAATGTTTTCAGCCTTATTATGTCATTGAGAATATATTACTACATGTATCTCATATGAACCCGTTTTAATTTATTATTTTGAGAGAAAAATACCCATGATAACAAAAATATGTAGTATTTACCCCTTTTTTTAATCCCCAGGGGCGTGGTCATAATACCAGGGAGCGTAGCTCCCGAGTTGTCATTATGACCACGCCCATCGGGTATCTACACATAATCAACAGTCTGATATGGGGTAAATGACTTGTACCATAGTTTTCAAAAATCATTCATATGTAAGTCAGCTTAGGAATCGGTCGGACTGGTTGGGATTGAAACATTAAGTGTTTGGTTTCAAAGATGCATTTGGATTTTATATGATTTTACGCTTCTTCGTGTCCTTCTGACCACGTCCATCGAATATAGGGTAAGAGATTTGTATACAATACTATTCAAATTTTGCTACATATTTTGCCCTAAACTCGGCACTCAGGGTCATTGAACAGTGAGGGATCTTCCTGTCAACACCTTCTGCGACACGGTACCTCTGTCTATACTTTATAGGTCTCCACGTCCCACAGTGGGATTCAACTCCTTATTTCGTGGCTCTAGGGCAGGTGCTTTCACCACTGGGCCACGCAAGCGACATAAAAATTAAACATTTTAGGCCCGTTTAAAAAGTTTGATTTATGTCATTTAAAAAATAACGTGTTTAGTGTCAATGATATATGTTAATTTGTTATAATTTTTTCGAAAATTTCAATCGTCAAAATTTATGATGAACTTGGTTTAACTTAATTTTTTGTAACCGATAAAACTTTGCCGTACACAGTGGAACGTTGATTGAAATGTTTGTTAGGGGTTATGTATATTTCATTTTAATGAAAATTAGATTTTTTATGGCAACCGAATCGAAAATGTCATTTAAGTACCAGTGGCGGATTTGGGGGGGGGGGCGACCGGGGCGCCCCCCCTAAAATTGTCAAAGTTAGCATAAAACAAAATTTTTGTGAAAAAATGTTTAAAAGGTCTCCCGGTAACCTCATTTTCCCCCTACAAAACCTCTAGAATCCAAAGTTTCCCGGGGGAAACCCCCCGGGGCCCCCCATCAGGGCTTTGCCCGGGCCCCACGGGGGCCTAAAGGGGCCCCAAACCCCCCCGCCTGAATCTGGCGCCCCCCCCCCAACTTCAATTCCGGGACCCGCCCCGAGTACAGTAGTGTACACTTGCTTTTACGTCAAGTATGTACCGTGTTTCCTTTGTTTTTAAATTTTGAACACTTAGCCAACGTCACCCTGGTCATTACACTATGTAAAAAAAAATGTTTAAAAAATCAAGGATTTCTAAGTTTTTTCTTCATTTTTAAATAAAGTATGTAAAATTAATGGCCTTTTTTAAACTTTTACCGGATTTATCAAAAAATACGGTATACAATTGAAAATTGTTATCTCCTAAATTTGGTATAACAAGCCCGTATGATTGTTTCATTTAAAAACCGTGCATGATCGTTTTATAAATAGTTCTTTTGTCCCACTCGAGGGGCGGAATAAAAAGTGTGGGTTATGTACAAAAACCCACACTTTTAACAAAAGAAATCACACCTAACTAGGGAAATAGGGAGATATTTTCTTTCTTAGTTTAAATTTTACCTAAAATTGGTTGAAAACTTTCAACCCCCCAACCCATTGCACAAAAGCTAGATTACACCAGGGGGGAAATATACTCTGGACTACGATTTTAAATAAAGATATACAGTAGATTTTGATACTACCTTTGACCTAAAAATTAGTCCAAGGTCACTTTTCATCCTCATCCACAGGCTCTTTGTAGTTTAAGTTTGAGAGAGAAATATGCACAGAACAAGTGATTTCAGATTGAGGAGTGTAGACACTTCTTAGGGCATCCACAGAACGGGACCAAAAAATAATGCAATATTTTGTATTACAGATATACATGTATACACTTTATTTGTATGTGTGACAGGATTTGGTTTTACCCTCAAACTAAGGTACCTCTCACAGCACCAATGTAACCGGAATTCGCTACATGGTATCAATGCAATTTAAGAAATTCCACACAAGTGTAGCAAATATATCGTATGAAAATACCTCTTTAATAGCACACACTTTCATTATCAATAATAGTACTTCTCGTTTTATTCCAATTTCTTATTAACCAATAAACCTCTTGATTTTCAAATTATCACGAAAGTGACTTACAAACCCCAAAAAATTTTAATAACAAGAGTTTGCAAATTAACAAATATTTTTTAAGCCACAATGTATTTTATTAACAGCACAAAAATATTTACATTATATTTTAAAGAAAAAGTGTACAACGACCTTTCACTCACGAGCCTCAATAAAAATAAGTGCCTACCTAACAAATGTACAATGTCCAGAGCCCGTCTTACCCAATGCTAATCCAAGGGAAAATGACCCATCCCTGCACGATAAATTTACTATCCCTAACCTAACCGGTTTACCAAAAATAGAAATAAGGAATGAAAATCGACGTAAAAATAAGGAAAACAAAATGAATAATGAATGAACGAGATAATCATATTGAACGAAACAGAGACAGAGACCGGGATCAACCCAATTACCCATCTTATCAAAAAGTGAGCTGGCAGCCTTTGAGAAGGTTCCAAGCCAACTGATCAAAAATCGGAAAAGCTGGATTTTAAATACACCGCGGTCAAAAGGTGTGTCTCTCTTAACCAATCAAAATCTATGTTCTATGTATAACCCAGACAAGGGCGTTACCCAAATCACTGTATAAAGCTAGAAAGTTTCCAATGTAAAACAAACGATCGTAATCAATAAGAATTATCGTTATTTACTAAACTATGAACAATCCAATTCCAATAGTTAATATTTATCATATGCTGCATTGGACACATATGATTTTATCATGGTTTAAGTATACATGTATTTTATGAGTTTTTATACCGGTATTGCATGTATGCGCAGTTTTTT
Source organism: Saccostrea cuccullata (assembly GCF_032062105.1). NCBI lineage: Eukaryota > Metazoa > Mollusca > Bivalvia > Ostreida > Ostreidae > Saccostrea > Saccostrea cuccullata. The sequence continues at coordinate 7,375 of NW_026930516.1, read as the reverse complement.
TAAAGAAATAAATAACAAGTTTATAAACTTCAAGGGGCAATCCCACAAATGTATATATAAACAAGTCATTTAATTTTTTTTTTACATTTTCCCAACAATATTTACATCCATTATCATGTTCATGAATTGGCTGATCAAAATTCAGTCAGTTTTAGATCTATATGATATACCATAAAGGACTTTCACATTTACAAAAGTTTTTCCCCCTTTCGCGGGGTGATCGGGGGTAACCGGCTTAAGACCTTTTTTTCCCCTTTAACGTACAACTTTGGGGGACAATATCTTAGAAATAAAATCTGTATGAACATTTTCATTATGATTTTCATGTTGCCTCCATACTCTGGCAATACAGATAAGATGTAATTGTCCAATATTTTTGAAGATTGAAAATATTAACAAGTAACTTAAAAAGGACAAAGTGGGAAAAATGAGTGATACGCCGACAATTTGAGAAAACTCTTAGGAATGAGAAATTATTTTTGGGATAAAATATTTTTTATTTTACTAAAAATTAAGAGACATTAAAAATTTAAGCCCTTTTGTCATACACCATGCTGTTTTTTCATCCATATAACCTTTTAGTATCATAAAATTTACCAAAATTTAATACTTCAAATAATTTCATTATATCCAAAAAATAAAGGAAACTCAAAAAACTTAATGACTTGCAGAAATTATTCCTTGAAGAGAAAAAAAATCTATCATATTTCATATAAATATGTGCATAATGAGCCTTTTTTATTATTTAGAACATATGGTATGTGCCTCATTTCCCCAAGAAATTTTCAAAGACAATGAACTATCTGTAAGCAGAAATCATTGCTGTTTACTTCATTTAAAAATTTATGAAAATAATTAATTTCCTATTTTTTTTATTTTAAATAATGCTAAAAATAATTTAATCTATCAAAAATAATCTTACTGACTGTAAAATAACATTTTTCATAATCTTAATCTAGGGGCAATATTAAATTCATAAAACTCCCTGAGAAAAAAGTAGAACTCTTTAGTGTGAGTTTTTAGAGCTTCCTTTAAGTAATCAAAATACTACCAGCAAGAAATCAGTTAATAAGCATTTCCTTTTTTTCATTAAAATTTTTTGGGAGAGATTAATTTTTTTGTTTAAATTAGGTTCAAGACGACAAAGTTTCATTGAAGTGTACGTATTAGAGAACTGATTGTGTCAATCATTAGCGATACACACATAACATGGAGGGGGCAAATTGTTTCAGCCCTAGCTTTTACATAATACTTCTTGTAGCTCACAGCTGGTAAACCACAGTTCAGTATTTAAATAAAATTTAGAATCTTTTTTGTTCAGGCAATTGTCATATATATACTAATCATGAATGAATTACCACTTACCAAAAGACCACATCCTGAATCATCATACATTTTCTATGACTTTATCTCACTGGTTTTCTTTTAAAATAACAGTTTTTTCTCTGAAATCATAAATTATGTCCAGGTACTATTGCATTCTAATTTAAACTAATTATGTAATAGCATTAGAACAACCGGGATGGAAGAAAAAATAACCAGAATCTCCCTCAGACTGTAGCTCTACTGGTTTGTACTTATCAAAAAATATGCACAGAATTATGTATCTTAGTATAGTCTACGTGTGTGCCAAGTTATATAGAAATCAGACTAAAATTTAAAGGGGGAAGTGTTTGCAGACAGAGGAGCCGGACGCATTACTATCGCATAAGCTCTTCTGGTCTCTGACCAGTAGAGCTAAAAAAAAGACGGCCTTGTGAAACACAGCAACAAAGTTCGAAAATGCAAATTTTTTTTAGCATACAGGTCACAGTCAAAATACATAATCTTTTCCGTTGCCATTTGAAAGCACTTCATTAGTGGAGTATGCATATAAAAATGAAGCCACTATCTCGTATAGTTCTAAAGTTATGGTGAAAGGTTTAAGTTGACAACAGACACTCAGACAGACACACAAAAAAGTTATGGCAAAAGTTTGAACATTATAACTTGGTATACACACAGCCACTTCAGGTATCAAGGGTAAAATTCACAGCACAGCGGGATCTTTTACTTCAGGGATAAAAGGGTTTCGAGAGATCAGGAGTTCAAGAAATCAAGAGCAAATCTGCTAAGTTATATAGTGGAAAAAAACCCGGGGCCGGAGACCACTTCAAGCGATCAAGAACTTCCGAGAAATCGAACTTCAAGCCATAAGAGTTACCTGTATATACATATATAAGATTAGAAGCATGTTATTATTTGCAATTTTGACCTAATGACAGCTAAATCTGTTCAGCAATACATATGTAAGTAGTTTTATTGTGATATTATTTTTTATTTTCTTGATCTTTTCCCAAATTGAAGTGTTCTGTATTTAATAACCAAGTTTGTAATAAACATTATGAAACATACCCTTTTTTCCAATCACATCCTGTATCAGACCTTACCAAAAGCCCCAGGGCCCTGTCCCCCTGGCATATTGGTGTTTCGGGCTAGGATGTGATATGGAAAAGAGTATGTATTATTCGCTATATTTACCCCTCAGGTCAATAATCGTGAAAAAACTGATAATTCAAGCCGATATTCATTTGCATTTCTTGAGATACAATTTTATTAATATTAATTCACTATTAGGCTTTTCATTTTACATCTTCATCCAAATTTGACATTACAAAAAAAAATCTTTTGAGCAGTAAACTATTTCAATAAACAATAAAAAAACCCAGTCTCTTCAGAAAAGTGGACGGCTTTCATAAATTAACTTTTTTAAAATTTTCCCTCCACATCATCGTAACGCATATGATTAAGGGTTATGCTATTCGCTACAATCTATTCCAACTGTTCTGATGAGGATATCCTTCATGGGGAGGTCAACATTACCGCTACATTGCCAAAAATTTCAACTCGTTACCGCTATCTTTTTTCAGATTTTCGACCGATCATTACCGCTACATTTTTCCCGGGTAAAAAAAACTCATAACCCTTATATTTAATCAGCCCAAAACAATTCATTACCGTCATATGATTTAGCCAGGTATGGTTCTGAACCGTTCAGTATATAGTTTTAATAAAGAATTCATCATTTCCTATCAGAATGAGTATATTTATATAAAAATTTTGAGGGAAATTTTATTATTTAGCTTCATCTAACATTATGGCCACAATAAAGAAGTTTGTTACAAATTGAGGGAATGCCAGCTTAAAGCTTATCATGGTTAAAATTTAGAAAACAACAATATGTCAAGCAAATGGCTTTCAAGGCTTTAGCATAGTGAAAAAAAAAATTTGACAAAACTTAAAATTTATCTATGAAATACTTGATTTTCATTTTTTTTTTTGTTTAATGAATAAAATTGATTTTAATAAAATAATAAAAAAAAAAACCCGCTCAATGTCCTACTTTATCTCCCCGTGGTGAGCAGGGGAAACGGGTCGAGATTTATAGGTTGTACTGTACACGCATATGTGGCTGGCTAACAAAGAGGCAATGTAGCGGAATGTTTACTTTTTTATGTAGCGGTAATGTAAGGTTTTTTGTAGCGGTAATGACTATGTAGCTTTAATGAAAATTTTGAAAATGTAGCGGTAATGATAACACTCCCTTCATGAATAATCGGATAAGCTGAATTGAAGACACTTTTTGTAAAAAAATCGATGTTTTACAAATTTTGAACCAAAAAAATTTAATTCATACCTTGCCATAAGTCGAATTTTAAAAAAAAAGAGTTGGCTCCCAAAATAAAATGGGTATTCAAACCGGATGCTATACAGTCTGAATTTAATTACAAACCATGTTCGGTGTAACTATTATCATCCGGATAATTTGAGCGGGGTTTAAAATATTTTTTTTAAATTCCGAAAAGTATTCATTTATATATAGAGAGAGAACATACACATGGAGCATACATTTTAATAAACATGATAAAAGGCAAAAGTTGAAATTTTACAACATACAGCATGCACATGCATGGTGCATTCATAATATAAGTTATGCTATATCAACGTCTCAAATTTCTCTCTCTTTTTCTCTCTCTCTCTCTCTCTTTCTTTTTGCAATATATACACTTAACAATTTAAAATTGTTATCCAACTTTTCAACATGGCGTCAGAACAAAATTGCCTCCGATAGTGAAGATTTGTTGTTGCCAAATATTACAACTATTTACCGTAAAAAGTTAACAAAAATATACGTACACTAATCCTTCATCTTGGCCATTGCATTTATCACAGTCTTAAAGACACTGGGTTGTGAAACCATCTTAACTTTTCACATTTACCAGCTGCTTACACTTTCTTCTTCTCCTTCTCATCCTCCAAAAATGGCGCCTCGGTAAATTGACCAATGAAATAAAGCGCCTACAGAGCGATGAGGATGGGAATTATAATTGTTTACATTCACTATGATTAAGTGTGATTATGAATCTTATATTAGAATTTAATTAAGTTTTCCCCTTTTCATGGAATAAAAAAGGGGGTTTAAATATTTTTGCCATATGATGTGTAGGCCTAATATTTAGAAAAAAAGCGGTTATAAATACATGAGGCAAGAGCAGAAAAAAAATTGTTTCTTGCTTTACACCTCAACTTATTTGCCTTCGGGATATGGGTTTCGGGGGTTGGTTGTTTTTTTTGGCCGTTCTTTGCTGAAATTAACCCCCCCCCCCCTCTCTCCCCGCTTCTTTTAACTGTTACATGTGTGATTATGAATTATAATGTCACACCAAAAGATGTTAATTTTTAAAAGCACATTTTTTTTTTTGTGAACTTTCCACAGGAATCCTAAAAAGGGATGAAAAAAGGGACAATTATAATATGATTATCAAGAACAGTTTTTTTTAATTTCAATAGTGATGATTGAAAAGTTCGGTGTTTAAGTCATTGCTAATAAATTGTTGTGTTTTTTTTTTTTGGGGGGGGGGGGGGGGTTTAAAATTTCTAATCAATCCCCCTTTTCGGGGTTTAATTAGATTTTGAGCCTGCTATCAATATTACTGGTACCTGGACCTGCTAGACTTTTTTAAATTTCTACATATACATTGTACTTTAAAAATTTAAACTCCTTGGCCTTTAGCTAAAAAAAAATTTCCCCCATCATTTTAACACATAAAATTGTTAAATAATAGAAGTTGAAAACCTTTTTCTAGGAGAGTTATATCTCTAGGTGGAACAAAACTAACATCTCATCAAAAGGGAGGAAAAAAATATTTTAATGCAATATTTTAGTCGTGATTGGTATAAGTGAATCATGGAAAGATGTCGAAATTCATCTGTATTTCTTTTAATGTTTTTTTTGTTATCACTTTCTAAACTTGTATTTAAAAACTTGAAACACTAAAAATGAATTTTTACAAACCAACTGAAATATTTTTTTCCTAGGATTTCCCCGGTATATAAGAAATGCCAAACCCCTTGGGATCTAACACATATGCCTGGTAAGGGAATGGAAGACCATGATGTCTTGTGAAAAATGTAATTATGTAAAAAAAATTTTTCAATGTCAATTGCAAAATATTGGGGGAAAAAAAAAAGTTATTTTATTGAGGAACGTCTCAACTGTCCTTAATCAGTAAACGTAACTTGACATATTTCTTTATTTACCTTTTAATCGATCTTTTTATAAAATTTTCGTAAATAATTTCATTAAATGTACCCCTTCCCAGTTTCCCTTTTTTAAAAGGGAAAATTCATCATAGACAGCTTCAAAAAGTGGGATCGGAAATATTGATTTCTACATAACTGCATGCACTTACTTTTTTCTATTCCACTTCACGCATTCTATACGAGTTTACAAAAACTTATGTGAAAATAAAATTAAAAATTTAAAATTTAAAATTTAAAATTTAGTTAAATAAAAGTAAACTAAAATTGAATTGCGTTCACGGTGCTGAAATATTAAATTAATCACACAGAAATACAATTAGTTTTTTAACTGTTTGAAGTTAATTATTTTGATACAGCATGTAAACACTTTTGAAATATTTCTATAATTGGTAAAAATATGGGAACATAATTGAATATTTAACTTTTTGTAAAAGGAGAGGTAGGTGGGTTAGTATTGAGATATACTTTCAAAGTTTCCCTGCCTGGGGAAAAATGAAGAAAACTACACATTGGTGGCTTCCATGTCGGGAATCTTATGGAAACCACTGAGGCATGTTTACATGGTTTCCATCTTGGAAAACTTACGGGGAAAACCCCAGGTTGGTTGTTTCCATATCGGGAATCTACATGGAAACCACCGGGGATTTATCCATATGGTTTTATCTTGGGAAACTTACGGGAAACCACAGGTTGATTTTTTCCATGTCGGGAATCTATGTGGAAAAAACCGGGGGATTTTATGGTTTCCATCTTGGCAAACTTACGGGGAAAACCCCAGGTTGATTTTTTCCATGTCGGGTTATGTGGAAACCACTATGTGGTTTCCATAAAAAGGAAACATATAACCTACTATGTCACATTCCCAAATTTCCATCTTTCCAAATTTGGGAAACCTGGCTTTTATCCTGTGTATGACGCGAGGATTCAAATATGTTGCACAGCAATTTTGGTTTAAAGAGTTAAAACATGTGAACAATGTATACGGAAAGGAAAAAGAAAAGCAGGGTAGCATAATACTGGAATAAAAAATTCACCGCAGATGGCCAAAAAATTTGGGCAGATGAGAAATTAAGTTACTGTGCACCAAAATCAGTGTTCTGAATTACTCAGCCGTGAAATTATGAAGCCACGTAAGGAAAACACTAAAGGTCTTGCAAAGGGAAAAAGCCAATCAAAATGAACTTAGTCAATTGAAGTTCCAAAAAAGAGAAATTTTTTTTTTCTTTTTTATTTTTGGCAATTTGTTTTAGGCATACAGTATTAAAAATTGGACTCAGTACTAGGAATATCATTTCTTTAGCAGAATTATCCCACTGAATTAAAAGGAACTCTTTTTTCAGGTGCGCATGATGAATTCCCATGGGTGTAGGCTGTTTGTCCCTGTAATCCCAGTGCATTTGGGTAGGTATGTTTACTGTCATTTTTTTTTTAAAAGCCGCATAAGGCATATTTTTTCTGATCTCAAATTTTTGTTTAAGCATTAATTTTATTTTTCTTTCATGAATTTTTGCTGAGAGTCAAAAATTAAATAATTTAATTCAAGCTTTATAGTAATATATGTAAATTATTTCCTTGTGTGAGACCTAAAGAGAAACAGGGAATCTATTTCATAAAAATTTTCTGATTTCAGGAGTTGTCTCCCCTTGAAAAAATCAATAATGGCGGATAAACAATGCGGCATGCAGTCTTGTCACCAACGGACAGTTTTGACCACCCGTGTACCCATATTTTTACCAGATACCTCTGAAACCTTTGTTGTGTTCATCACACAGGTAAGAAAAAAAGATTTTTA
>NW_026930515.1:0-41339 GCF_032062105.1 Saccostrea cuccullata | reverse complement strand
ATGGCGTACTTCCGTAAAAACGCCATTTTGATCCCAAATGATCAGATTCAAATTCACTTAACACCGATAAATCACTGAGTATAACAAAACATGCGATATTGTGGATGGAATATACATTATATCACATCAATTAATACAGTGTATTGTCCAATACGTATCCTTTCTTTAAAAATGAATTGTTTGTCAATTTATTCAATTTCTACTTATTTAATTATTAAATAATACATTTACAAACTTACTAGAATAAGATTTTTAAATGAGAAAAAATGATATAAAACATGGCTTGTCCATATGCTAATTCATCATTACGTGTCAAAACGCCATACACTCAGAAATTTATTTCTCCAATAAGCATATATGCTTTTCAGCAAAGTATATCCCCCAAAAAATGCAAATTTGATAAGATAAGACATATGTATTATCTTCCCATTGACTAAAGGATACTCTGTTCTCGATTTGTATACTCCCGAATGAATGGTTATACCCGGTGAAATTTCGCATGACCCAAACGTTTGATCACCATTGATTGTCAGCTGTTTACAAGTATGGGAAACGTGCAGGTTTTAGACAAAATGTGCATTTGGTTATAGGAATTTCTTTTACCGCTTTTGGCCATTTACCATCTTAACTTGTTTTGTTATATAGCACTGAATAACACATGCAACTTGGATAAAAACGGTAAGTAAATCTACCTTTCTCAATACCATGAATTCACTAAATACATGTCTTTGTCATTGTCTGGAAACACGATGATTTTCGCTTAAACTAATTGAAAAACAATACATGTACAATACGAACTTTTTTCAATGTCCTTGCGTGACATTTGTTTAATACTTGTGCAAGTAGAGTTTATTTGAAGTTTATATTAAAAAAAAAACGGTACCAAGATATTTGAGTCCACTCTTAAAGCGGATCTCTCACACCTGAATTTTTGTGATGTTTATAACTTTTTGACAGTTTTTCAATTTTTTTCAATTTCTTTTTTTCATTGTTTTTACCCTTTGATATTATATATCTTTTCAGATATTGAAGAGAATCCAACCAGCTATTCTCAAGAAAATGCTGTTTTAGTTTTTCTTTTGTCTATATATTTTTGTAAATTTAGATAAAAATTATGTTGATTTTATTTTTATCTTTGTTGGTTATTATTTCAATATTTTATAACACTAAACTTTGAACAGAAATTTAAAGCACTGGGCTTTTAAAAATATAGATAGGAGGGATTTTTACAAAATAAATAAAATATTTCAAATATTTCTAAGAAATAAATTGAAGTACTTTGGAACCTTATTTTATCGGATATGGGGCCTATTATTAGAAACAAATGCATGCAACAAAAATCAGTTATACTTTATAGGTGTAGAGAGCCCCCTTAAAGAAATAAAGGAAATTTAAACATCACTTTCATAGAAGTCTGATTGACCCAGGCTTAAGTTAAGTTTTCCAAATCAGGAAACTTACAGATGCCTGGATATCAAACACCACTCCCTTGGTAGTCAGCTGTACATCATGAACATAAGGATCAGCTACAGCATATGTTGAGAGTCCAGCTGAGTTCTCTGCCTTGACAGTGATGTAGTACTTCTGATGGCCATGAAGTCTCCACTCTGTATCAGATACACCAATGGCTGTACAGGTCGGAGGGTTTCCCACCACACAAGATCCACCACTCTGTAGTGGAATGTAGGACTGTATATCTGTTTGTCTCGGCATGTGTCCTGTTCATTGACAAGAAAACAAATTCTCCAATTTACACTTAAGTTTCAACATTCTAAAAATCAATCAATGAATTGCAAAAGCACTTCATGAAAACTGCATTACAGCTCTGTAATATATAACAGTAAATGTTACAACATACTCATACCAATAGCAAATTCTAGCTTCAGTTGATTTGGCTCCTGGGCATCAGCAAAAGCACCAGCTCCCCATGATGCAATAAGGAATCCATTTGAGTGAGTGACACTGATAGGTCCTGTAAACAAGGGAGGTGTGGTGTCCATAAAACAGGGACCAATGGACTGAGGAAAAAATACATAATTATATACATGTAAATACACTCCATCACAAATTTTATCTTAGCAGCATATATCTGCACAAACCAACAACATTTTGCTTATCCATGACCATTGCATGACCCCACAAATTAAAATGCTTCCAAAGTAAATACTTCATTTGTTGTCCAATGTACTTTCAGTACATTGCAAGTGGAAGACTTTTAATCAAATGAAATACATGTATCTGAGTTAAACTCACTCAAATCTTTTGCTCATTGACATATAAGCTAAAAACTAATGAAGTAGTCCATGCATTTGATCTGTTTTGTATGGTACATACTAAGTGGTAAAAACTTGCATTGATACAGAAACACAGGAAAAATTAATGTTGGTTCACACCTGAGTTCCCTCCACACTGGCTTTGCTGATAGTTTTGATGATGATGTAAAACTCTGACCCATCAGGTACATCAGTGTGGTACACGTGAATGTGAGGGTGCTGTTTGGTACTTCTGAAGGCCATGATGTCAGGGGCAGGACTCCCAGCTGTCGAGGAAAATCCCACTTCATAGTCATGGACACTTCCAGGGTTAGCAACTGGTAGCCATCTCAAAATCAGCTATACAGAATTTTAAACAAATTAAATAAAAGCATTATTATTTCAAATTTACACTCCTATAATTAACTAAAACTTTTCTTTGTTAAGAAAAATTCATTGATTACTTAACTCCAAATTTATTTTTCCAAACAATAAAATCAATTAAAATCTGTACTATGCATCTGTGCCTCTTACCCGTGATGATTTAGATAACGTGGGACTCAGTTTAGCAGGTGATCCTGTTGAGTTAGCACAAAACACACTGCCATTTACTGTCACAAATGTACCGTTGTCATGGTGCTCAGCAGGTAAAAGGTCAAGGTCAGATAAAACTGTAGCTTTGGAACTTTAAAGAAAAGTTACATAAAAACAATGTTATTTTCAAGAGCCATTAATGAACTTATCATATTTTTTAAATGTGAAGTTTTTATTATATATCAGCATCTATTTTCGATTAATTTTGAATTGAAGCCACATAAAACTAGTTTGCACTGGAAAAGTTTAATACCTCAGATTTACTAACGACTGACTTACGTGCAATCTGGTGTGGGATCTTTGATTAGCCTGCGGAATCTGTTACTGCTAACAATCCAGAAGTCTTTTCCGTCTGTAACAAGTCCCCCAGTGGTTGTGGCTCCCTCTATGTCCACTTCCTGTACAGATGGCACTGCTGTAGTAACCATCACTCCGTCTGAACACACAGGCTCTGAGGGCTCTAAAGCGCGGTTATAAGCCACTACACAGACATAATACAGTCCCTCTGTAGTCACAGTGTGGGTGGCATGCATCGAGTAGGTCTCAAAAATCTTTCCCTGAGACATTCATTTAATTTTTTTAATCATAGAATGGATGTGCATGCATAGAATATAATTGAAACAAGAGGCCCAGGGGCCACAGCGCTCACCTGAGAACATCGGCTAGGAAAAAGCACATATCAGATCTGAACTTAAAGTTTACTGAAGTTGGGGGGGGGGGGGGGGGAGGCTTGAATTTTAAGGTCATGATTTGAACAAACTAGAATCTACACTACCTGAGAATGATTCCTTATAAATATAACTAATCATGGCTTTGAAGTACTTGAAAAGAAGATTTTAAAAGGTTTCCCTATCTATCCCTATACAAAACTTTTTTGGCCCCAACCTACACCCAGGGGTCATGATTTGAACAAACTTGAATCTACACTACCTGAGGATGATTCCACATGAGTTTCATCTTTCCTGGTCCAGAGGTTCTTCAGAAGAAGATTTTTAAAGATTTTTCCTAATATATATTCCTATGTAAAACTTTGATCGGCCATTTTGTCCCTATCCTCGCCCTGGGGGGTCATGATTTGAACAAACTTGAATCTACACTATCTGAGGATGATTCTACATGAGTTTCATCTTTCCTGGTCCAGAGGTTCTTGAGAAAAAGATTTTTAAAGATTTAAATCTTTTCCTATAAATTCCTATGTAAAAGTTTGGTTAGCCAGTTTGGCCCCACCCTAGCCCCGGAGAGTCATGATTTGAACAAACTTGAATCTACACTACCTGAGGATGCTTTCACATGAGTTTCATCTCTCTTGGCCAAGTGGTTCTTCAGAAGAAGATTTTTAAAGATTTTTCCTTATTAAAATATATATTCCTATGTAAAACTTTGATCGGCCATTTTGGCCCCACCCTAGCCCAGTGGGTCATGATTTGAACAAACTTGAATCAACACTACCTGAGGATGATTCTACATGAGTTTCATCTTTCCTGGTCCAGAGGTTCTTGAGAAGAAGATTTTTAAAGATTTTTCCTATATATTCCTATGTAAAACTTTGGTCGGCCATTCTGGCCCCACTAGATCCGGAGGGTCATGATTTGAACAAACTTGAATCTACACTACCTGAGGATGCTTTCACATGAGTTTCATCTCTCTTGGCCAAGTGATTCTTCAGAAGAAGATTTTTAAAGATTTTTCCTAATATATATTCCTATGTAAAACTTTGATCGGCCATTTTGGCCCCACCCTAGCCCAGGGGATCATGATTTGAACAAACTTGAATCAACACTACCTGAGGATGATTCTACATGAGTTTCATCTTTCCTGGTCCAGTGGTTCTTGAGAAGAAGATTTTTAAAGATTTTTCCAATATATTCCTATGTAAAACTTTGGTCGGCCATTTTGGACCTACCCTAGACCCGAAGGGTCATGATTTGAACAAACTTGAATCTACACTACCTGAGGATGCTTTCACATGAGTTTCATCTCTCTTGGCCAAGTGGTTCTTGAGAAGAAGATTTTTAAAGATTTTTCCTATATAATCCTATGTAAAACTTTGGTCGGCCATTTTGGCCCCACCCTAGCCCCTGGGGTCATGATTTGTATAAACTTGAATCTACACTACCTGAGGATGATTCCACATGAGTTTCATCTTTTTTGGCCCAGTGGTTCTTGAGAAGAAGATTTTTTAAAAATGCCATTAATTTTTCTCTAATTCATAATTATCTCCCCTTGGAAGTGGGCGTGGCCCTTCATTTTAACAAACTTGAATCCCCTTCACCTAAGGATACTTTGTGGCAAGTTTGATTGAAATTGGCCCAGTGGTTCTTGAGAAGAAGATGAAAATGTGAAAAGTTTACGCCGACGCCGACGATAACGACGACAGACAAATTTTGATCAGAAAAGCTCACTTGAGCCTTCGGCTCAGGTGAGCTAAAAAAAAGTATACATTGCATTGATTCGGGTCCTTATTATTTCGAGAAAAAAATCATTAAAACTCATGTACAGATGCATCAATAAGTAACCTGATTTCTTAATATATTCTCAAATGTCGTAAAATGTTATATTTGAAGACACATGTTCGGGTGAATTACTCACATTTCCACTAGCCTCCAGAGAAAAGTCTGAGGCAGTGAGAGTTTTGTTGTCGTATCCATACTGGTAGAAGAGCACCCCACTCTCCCTGTCAAAGAAGCCCTCCCAGTGGGCGGTCAGGGTCTTACTCTGCTGGTAGTCCACCTCACCCCCTCCTGGTATCCCATCCTCCACCACCCCAGTGTGGGGAGGGGAAGTGTCTATTGTTATCTGAAGGCAAAATATGCATAGAGTACAGCAAAGAATAAAAAAAAGGAAAATACAAAGTCCCAATTAAATATAGTACATTATAACACTTGGTTCTCAAGAAACTGAACAACATTCCAGATATGACAACTTTTAAACAAATGAATTAACTGAAATGGATCTAAAATTTAAATCATTTTAGGCAGGATTCTTGAATACACAACATTCAGCATAGACAAGTGTCACTGTATAATAAGTGTCACCTTAATTATAATCAGTTAATATTGTACATGTATAAGCATTATCAATCTACAGAAAGAGTGGCCCTTGACCTTGACCTATATTTCCATCAGATGCCCTACCTTCTTGGACAGTATGGTGGTCAGTTTGGCCTTGTTAGTGGCGGTCACCTCCAGGTAATAATCAGAATCATGCACACCTTTATGTTTTCCGTCTATCAGTCCTCCGTTTGATGCAATTATTGGTTTCACCTGAAAATGTTTGTGGTAGGCTCCCCAGAATGGAGTTTCGTAACAGTTAGCACCTCTAGCATAGCTTCCATATTTTGATTCACAATCTTGTGTGTCCTAAAAATTAAAAAACAAGAGAAATATATGAGGCATTTCATTCATTAACACTTCCTAGCCAAAAGAATGTAAGATAATTACGAGAAGTCTCTCATTCAAAAATTAATGTTGACTAATGGAACATGCAATTAGTAAGTTTCAAATATGCGGTTTACAATGATCGTTGGTTGTTACTTCTTTTAAAAGCATTTTAAAACATAAGAATTTTTAATTCGCTCTAAGAGATAAACAAGCACTGCATACATTGGCCATTCCTTGAGCTGGGATATCCTCCTGCCCGTGCAGTACATCTATCCCTGTGACATTATCAAACAATCTCCAGGCAATGTTGTTCAGCCCACTGTGATGGTCATATGCAATCCACTCTATCCTTTAAACATATTTTTGAAAAGTTCATAGAAATAAAATTTTATTCACTAAAAGTGTTTTTAAACTCAGTCCTGAGTACAGGTATTACACGGATTCTAAAGATTAAAATGTTAACAAATTTACAAAAAAAACTTGTTTAACATTTATATTGAATAAATCTAATGTTCTAGCAAAGAAATGAAATTTTAACTTTGTTTGAATTTAACCTTAAAGTTAATTCTGAAACCAATTTATTACTAGTGACATATTCTTACGTCATTTCCCTAAAGTCTTCGATTCTATGAACACTGACATTCAATCTATCTCCACGCGTCAGCCACAAATCCTCGATGTGAGGCGGCGACGCATCCCTGTAAACCGTGACTGATTCATCTAAATATTTACCCAGCACGTCTATTGCTCGCACCGTCACCTCTAACTTGTTACCATCTGTCCACGGTAAATTAAGCTGATCACCTTGTCTAAATATAGAGGACACTGATGTGAAAACTTGGGAGTCCACAGTACTAGTTGAATCAGTAACATTATATGCCACTTTGAAATCCACCAATGCTGAAAAAGATAAAATCCAAATAGCAGTAGTGCTTTCTGATGTTTTAATTTACAATATGAAAATCCCTAATTCAGACTAAATACAAAAAATCTTAAGCTTAATTAAAATGAACATGCAGAAAGACATTTTTTCCAACTAACTGGTAAATTAGACATGTCAAGGAATAACAATGCAATATATGGGACAATGTAAAATTTATTCATCACCAACTTATGTTCTTCGAGTTCATGGCAAACCAAAAGCCTCTGATAAGACTGTAGCTCTACTGGTTTTTACTTTATTGATAAACAAGGGTAGCACATACTAGTAGACTAACAAGAGGCCCATGGGCCTTATAGGTCACCTGAGCATCATGCAACAACTTTCAAGTGATGAATTTGCTTCATGTTTTGAGCTAGATGCTATGACATTCACAATTTTGAAAGAGGCACCATTGCTCATCATAAAGTCAGACTTATACACTTAGCAATTGCTTAGTTTGGTTACTTAATACCCATAGGCAGGGTAGGGGAACAAAAATGCATTTCAACTAATCAGTAATATTCAGCAATAAACAGTAGTGCCCCTAACACTTTGACATAAACCCTTGACCCTAGGTCCACACATTGCACAATTATATACTTAGCAATTGCTTAGTTTGGTTACTTAATACCCATAGGCAGGGTAGGGGAACAAAAATGCATTTCAACTAATCAGTAATATTCAGCAATAATCAGTAGTGCCCCTAACACTGTGACATAAACCCTTGACCCTAGGTCCACACATTGCACAATTTTTAAAAAGGCACCCTTGCTTATCAAAAAACAAGAGGCCCATGGGCCTTATAGGTCACCAGAGCATCATGCAACAACTTTCAAATGATTGAATTTGGTTTATGTTTTAAGCTAAATGCTATGGCATTCACAATTTTGAAAGAGGCACCACTGTTAATCAAAACTATGCACTTAACAATTGTTTAGTTTGTTTACTTAATACCCATAAGCAGGGTAGGGAATAAAAAATGCATTTCAACTAATTAGTAATAATCAGCAATAATCGGAAGTGCCCCTACCACACATCAATCCCTGACCCTAGGTCTACACATTGCACAATTTTTGAAAAGGCACACTTGCTTATCAAAAATGTTTGATTGATACCAAGGAGCAGATTTCAAACAATTCACTTTCAGTATATAAGTAGATCGAGGCCCCCCTCTTTGGTATCCCTAACCCAGGGGCCTTGAAGTTCACAATTCTGAAAGAAGAGCCTTTGCACATCATAACTTAATATAGGTAGGTCTTATTACCCAGGAGTAGAGAAAAAGATTTTCATAGATGTAATGTATTTTCACTATATAATCATTATAGAGCCGCGCCCTAACACCATAACCCCTGACCCCTGGGCCATAAAATTCACAATTTTGGTAGAAGCATCCTTGCTCTTCATAACTAGGTACTTAGTTAGTTTATTCAATACCTAGGAGCAGAGAAGATTTTCAAAGAAATAATGCATTTTCACTATATAATCAATATAGCCCCGCCCTAACACCAGAACCCCTGACCCTGGGGCCATAAAATTCAAAATTTTGGAAGAGGCACTCTTGTTCATCATAACTATTTACTTAGCTGATTTATTTGATACCCAGAAGCAGAGAATAAGATTTTCTAAGAATAAATGCGTATTCACTATATAATCAATACAGCCCAGCCTTAACACCAGAACCCCTGATCCTGGGGCCATAAAATTCACAATTTTGGTAGAGGCGCTCTTGCTCATCATAACTATGTACTTAATAAGTTTATTTAATACCTAGGAGTAGAGAAGAAGATTTTCAAAGATTTAATGCATTTTCACTTTATAATCAATAGAGCCCCGCCTTAACACCAGAACCCCTGACCCTGGGGCCATAAAATTAACAATTTTGGTAGAGACACTCTTGCTCATCATAACTATGTACATAGTTAGTTTATCTAATAACTAGGAGTAGAGAAGAAGATTTTCATAGATTTAATGCATTTTCACTATATAATCAATAGAGCCCCGCCCTAACACCAGAACCCCTGACCCTGGGGCCAAAAATTTCACAATTTTGGTAGAGGCACTCTTGCTCATCATAACTATGTACTTAGTTTATCTAATACCCAGGAGCAGAGGAGAAGATTTTCAAAGAATTAATGCATTTTCACTATATAATCAATAGAGCCCCGCCCTAACACCAGAACCCCTGACCCTGGGGCCATGAATTTCACCATTTTGGTAGAGGACTCAGTGCTGATTATAATCATACCAGCAGTTTGACTGCTTGATGTCCAGGAGTAAAGAAGAAGATTTTTAAAGATTGCACTAATTTTAGTGGTTTTGGCCCCGCCCCCCAGGCCCCAGGGGGGCAGGGATCATGAAATTCAAAATTTTTGTTCCCCTTTACCCACAGATGCTATATGCCAAGTTTGGTTGAAATTAGTTCAGTGGTTTCAGAGAAGAAGCTGAAAATGTTTAAATGTTCACGCACGACGAACGACGACGGACAAAAACAGATAGCAATAGGTCACCTGAGTTTTCTCAGGTGACCTAATAATGTTTGATTAATACAAAGGAGCAGATTTCAAACAATTAATTCATTTTCAGTATATAAGTAGAGCCCCTCCCCCTGGTACCCCTGACCCTGGGGACTTGAAATTCACAATTCTGGAGAAAGGGCCCTTGCTCATCATAACTATATAGGAAGTTCACCTGCTTAACACCCAGGGGGAGCAGAGAAGAAAATTTTCAAAGATTTAATGTATTTTCAGTATATAATCAATAGAGCCTCCTCCCCACCCACCCCCCCACCCCCAACACCAGAACCTCTGACCCTGGGGCCATGTTTTTCACAATACTGTAATAGGCACTCTTGCCCATCATAACTTTGTACTTACATAGTTTATTTAATACCTAGGAGCAGTGAAGACTTTCAAAGAATATATTTCACTATATAATCAACAGAATCCTGCCCTAAACCAGGACCCCCTACCCTGGGGCCATAAAATTCACAATTTTGTAAGAGGCACTCTTGCCCATCATAACTATGTACTTAGTTTATTTAATGCCCAGGAGTACAGAAGAAGACTTTCAAAGATTTAATGTATTTTCACTATATAATCAATAGACCCCCGCCCTAACACCAGAACCCCTGACCCTGGGGCCAAGAAATTCAAAATTTTAAAAGATGCCTCTTGTCCATCATAACTTTGTACTTAGTTAGTTTATTTAATACCCAGGAGCAGAGAGGAAAATTTTCAAAGAATTAATGCGTATTCACTATATAATCAATAGAGCCCCACCCTAACACAAAAATCCCTGACCCTGGGGCCATAAAATTCACAATTTTGGAAGAGGCACTCCTGCCCATCATACCTTTGAACTTAGTTAGTTTATTCAATACCCAGGAGCAGAGAAGAAGATTTTCAAAGAATTAATGCATTTTCACTATTTAATCAATAGAGCCCAACCCTAACACCAGTACCCCTGACCCTGGGGCCATTAAATTCATAATTTTGGGAGAGGCATTCTTGCCCATCATAGCTATGTACTTAGTTAGTTTATTACCCAGGAGCAGAGAAGAAAATTTTCAAAGAATTAATGCCTTTTTACTATATAATCAATAGAGCCCAACCCTAACACAAAAATCCCTGACTGGGGTCATAAAATTCACAATTTTGGAAGAAGCACTCCTGTCCATCATATCTTTGTACTTAGTCAGTTTATTCAATACCCAGGAGCAGAGAAGATTTTCAAAGAATGAATGCATTTTCACTTTTTAATCAATAGAGCCCAGCCCTAACACCATTACCCCTGACCCTGGGGCCATGAAATTCACAATTTTGGTAGAGGCACTCTTGCCCATCACAGCTATGTTCTTAGTTAGTTTATTTAATACCCAGGAGCAGAGAAGAAGATTTTCAAAGAATTAATGCATTTTCACTTTATAATCAATAGAGCCCTGCCGTAACACCAGAACCCCTGACCCTGGGGCCATTAAATTCATAATTTTAAAAGAAGCACTCTTGCTCATCATAACTATGTACTTAGCTAGTTTATTTGATACCCAGGAGCAGAGAAAAAGATTTTCAAAGAATTAATGCATTTTTCACTATATAATCAATATAGCCCCGCCCTAGCACTAGAACCCCTGACCCTGGGGTCATGAATTTCAAAATTTTGGTAGAGGACTCAATGCTGATAACAATCATGCCAACAGTTTGAGTGATTGATGTCCAGGAGTAAAGAAGAAGATTTTTAAAGATTGCACTCATTTTAGTGGTTTTGCCCCCCCCCCAGTCCCTAGGGGGGCAGGGACCATGAAATTCATAATTTTTGTTCCCCTTCACCCATAGATGCTATATGCCAAAATTGGTTGAAATTGTTTCAGTGGTTTCAGAGAAGAAGCTGAAAATGTTCAAATGTTAATGCAGGACTAACGACGACGGACGAATACGGAAAGCAATAGGTCACCTCAGTTTACTCAGGTGACCTAAAAATATGGCAATAGCAAATAAAAAAAAATAATGATCTTTGGTTTAGTCTATTCTTTTAAAATTGAGTTTAATTGCAATAGGACAAAAACTGTATTTATTTATGAAAAGCATTTTGTGAAAATTTCAGAGAAGTATTATCTTAATTTAAATAACCATGGCAACAACATTCATCGAAATTTAGAAAACAAATAAAAAGAATTATGTATCTTAGTGTACTTGTGTAATTAGTTATTGGAGGAGAAGGAACTTGAAAGAATTTTAAGAATTTTTTATTTTTAGTAACCACAGCAACATAGTTAACCAAAATTAAAAACAATCATATAGAATTATGTATTTTTGTACAGATACTTTTTTTGTGTACCAAATTACAAGTAGTAGACCAAGATGAGGCATAATGGTAGTTTACCAGATCTTAAAGAGGGAACAAACATACCATGAACATTTGCAATCTCCTTGCTTTGTCTTTCTCCATAATGATCATCGTATTTTGATTCCACTGCTGTAGCTGGTGCCACTCTGTTAAGCCATCGCTTGTCCTCATGGCGATAATTACGAAATCTGTCCTTCCACATCACATCCACATAACTGGTATCCTTGGTAACCCATACATAATTTGTTTCCATGGTAGCTGTGGTGACCCTTGTGACCTTTGTAGGGTTCGTGGTAACTTTAGAAATGTTGTCATAGAGTAGGACTTTTCTTCCAGTTTTGTGGTTCCCTGCTTTGTCAAATGCTGAGAAATGAATAGAGTACATTCCTGGTGCTGGCAAGTCAAAGGATTCCTGAAATATAATTTGAATAAACTTCAAAACCGCGTGTATCTCCCTGGGGGGAAAATTAGGATAGCCATACAAGGGGTGTTATCTGTCCAAATTATCTAACCAGTTAGACTTCTCTTAACCACTATTAGACTTTGTTGTTGGGTGCAAATAAAAAAGGCAGGGAGAGGTGTTTGCCAGACTGGGTTTTGAACCCCGAAGGTCACAACAGGATTATGTACTGAAGTTACTGTAAAGGTATCCTTAATTTTTATTGGCTGGTAAAGGAGGAATTGAAGATAAGAAATGGCTACCCCTAAGTATGACAAATGTACGCCCACATTCAATCACTTTTCTAGCTTGGGCAGGGTATAAATTTTGTATTTTATTGAATTTATTGGTTTGATACACAGTCATTATGCCCTTACCCCTGTAGCATTAAGCGCTATATCAGTTGGCATTTTGATTATCTTTCCCTGCTTCTCTCCTAACAGTTTCCCATCATGCCCAAGCTCATACACTTCATACTGGTACTTCTCCAGCCCTGACAAATCATCTAACCAGCCTCCCCACATCATGTCAACTGTTGGCTGAAAAAAAATTATACAACTAACAAACTGTGTTTTCTTACTTTCTAACCACTGCAGATGGCTGAAGTCAGTGGTACAGAAGTAATTTTTGAAATAAAATCTGATTCATGTACATATAATCATGTGCATCACTCACATTTTCTGTTAAATCTGGAACACTTAGGAATGGTGGATTATCAACACCTTTAACTAAATTATGATAAGGCTTCTCCAAGTCCCAGTGGTATTTAAACTCTCTTTCTGTTGTCTTGCCCACTAAGGGATGGTAATCTATCCTATTATTAGCCTCTCGGTTTTTCACTTTTATGTAACCTCCTGTTGTGGCTTGGAGATAGAATATTAACCTGTAAAAGTTTATACACATTATTATTTTATAATCTGCATGTACTGATGGTTAAAAGTTTAAGGTTCATAGATTATTATTGGACAAAATATTAATTCAACAGTACAAATCTTAAAGTTGATCAGCATTTGCCTGTACTTTCTCTTATTTGTGACTGCATATATCCCAATGTGAACTAAACATCAGTACAATAAACTTGGTTTATCTGCCAAAGACCTAAGACCTAAGAGCAGAGAAGATTTTCAAAGAAATAATAAATGCACTTTAGATAATATAAATTATATAGTCAAGAGAGCCCCCCTCCTGCAGACCCCCCTCCCCTACCAACCCTGGGCCCACTAATTTCACAATGCTGTAAAAGACACCTTTGATCATGTACCCATGTACCTAGTTTATCTGCTTTATACACTGGGGAGGTAAGATTTCAAAAGAATTTAAGCATTTTTAATATATGCATGATCTTAAAAGCCACATCCTAACTTGAGAACCCCTGATCCTGGGGCCATGAATTATACAGTTTTTGTAGAGAGCTCTTTGCTCATTACAATCATGTCAAGAGTTTGAATGCTTGGTGTTCAAGAGTAAAAGAAGATTTTAAACAATTGCACTCATTTTGATTGTTAGGGGAGGGAGATCATGAAATTCAACATTTTTGCTCCCCTACAGTCATAAATACTCCTGTACTCTTTGGCAAAATTGGTTGATCAATTGCAGAGAAGAAACTGAAAATGTTGAAATATAAACACACAACGCAAGGAAGGAAGAAAACTGACAGCAAAAGGTAGTCCGAGTGACCAGATGACCTTAAAAACATGGCATTATAGTGAGACTTGAGATGATGAATTAAACGGCAATAATTTGAGAAATAACCCCATATGATGTTTTCTATTATCATTATGTGTTGAGAAAAGAACAAGCTTTTAAGGGTGAAACGATTACACGTGTAAACGGCGACGTTTCGATTAAATGCTCTAAACGTTTACAAATTGAGTAAACGTTTACACGAAGGTCAATATCAATGTATATCATAAAAAAAAACCTTTCATCCAAACAAGTTGTTTTATTTCATATTTACCAAAGAAAACAACTCTGTGTCTGTTACATTTTTTCCCCTGTTATAATCGATTCCGGAAACGTAATATTAAACAAAACTATCTAAAAACCAATATGGTTTAACATATTTAATTCCGATTTCCGAGTAGTGAAAACCAGCGATGTATTATTTTATTTTTCCAAGTACGTTCTAAAATAAATAAGCTTTGTTGTTGCTTTTTATTGATAAGAAAATAAAAAGTTTCATACTTATAACGGTATAATGTTGAATATAGAGTTTTGAAAAATTGAACGTAAACCGGAACCCTCAATGTTATCGTATTATATTTTTATATTACATGTACTATCTTGTTTAAGTTTTTGACACTTCCTACTCATGTGTATGTATATGTGGGAGCGTAGCGGGAACGACAACTCTGGATAGAGAATGACTTCCTACTCTTTCGTCATAAAAACCAACAAATAAACAGTACTGACAACTCATACTTACATTATAGTGAAAGAACGGTTTATTAAATAAGTGTTGATGAGTAAGTAGCCATAAAAATTCAACACATAAATTTCTACCGTTTAAACGGTACCGTTTCGTTTACTGCTGCAAATGTTTACAAAATTCAGTAAACGTTTCACCCTTACAAGCTTTTAAATTTTTAAAAAAAAAATAGCTTTGACCTAACATATTCATGTGACTTGCATTAAGACAAATACATAAAAGTACATGTAATTCCCATATACAGTATTTCATCTCTAATCTTTAAAAGTTAGTTTTAGTATCTGGTATGTACTGTATGTATACTAATACTATTTATATAAATATTTTCAAAAGCAGTACTTTTAATGTACGTCATGCATTTATAAACAATTTTCAATTCAATACATGTATATCTCAAGTATAGGTCTAAGTACCAGTGATCGGGAAGGCCAAAATGGTCAATGGGACTATGGCGCAACTGTCAACATTTTTGATGGGCCATTTCGAAAATAAATGGCCCATCAATGTAATCTGAAGGGCCGTTTTAAGAAATAACAAAGTGACAAACAAATATCAAATACGAGAGAAAACACGTTTTTAATTAACTGAATCCGATTTTCAACGCATGAAATGCAGCAAATTTAAAAGCACTTGCTTAGAATATAACTGACCCGAATTTTGTGTTTAAATTACAACAGTTTTGGAAAGGGAACAGCCCTACCATACAAATGAATGAAGTTATTGTACCTCATGTAAGTGCTTCGTTTAACCGGAAGTACTTTTTGACAGGTTTCAACCAATGAGATTTGTTGTTTTAAATTGACCGCAAAAACGAAAGTAAAAACAAGAAAGAAAGTCGTACGCAAAATATTTCCAAACAACATCGCTAAAAATTAAATGCGCACCTTGGCGCCATGATTGATTGATTTAATGCGCCATTTTTCACTTCAATGCGACTATGGCGCGTGGCGCAAGCCCTTCCCAATCACTGAAGTACACGAAGGAATACACCATTGGTGCTAAAATATGAAATCAAAGAATAAAGAAATCTATATTTCTAGTAACTTGTGAATGAAAGTACAAAACTTAAACATACTGATCATTGTGTTTTAAACCCTGTAGCGAGCGTCCTAGATCGTCAAATGTTTTCTTACAGGAAAATGATGAAGTTTTTGGAGCTCTTTCTGACACACCCTCACAAATGTGAATCAGCTCAGCTATTTTACTTCCCCCTGCAAATGAAATTAATTGAATTCCAAATTTTACGATATTTTTTCATGAAAATTTAATTGAGTCAGAAATACTCTACATTACAAATTTCTTAGATACCCTAAATAAAATATCACTAAGTTTTCAAAACTTTGTATTAATCTCAACAAAATCTTACCCCTATATTGACGTAATTTAGTAGATGCGAATTTAATTCCATATCTAAAGTCGGTGACGTAATGATCTAATCCAGAGACGTCTGGAGGTGCTGCTGGGAGCTGTAACAGGGCGTCCCATTTTGTGACCGCTCTGACCCAGATTACGTTGTTGGTCCAGCGGGTGGGCTGCGGAGGACCCTCGTTCAAATCGGCAGGGTTTGCTAAGATACTCCCTGTCGGATCTTCTAATTTACACTCGTTCTCCATGATTGAGGCCTCTGTTACAACTGTATAATAAATACTACAGTCAGTGGTAATTTATGCTTGCCTTTATCTCTGAGTTTTTCTTCATTATAAGTCTAATTCATTATAACTTAATGTGCTGACTGTAACCATTTACTGTAATAAGCTGATAGCCTACTTTTTTCGCAGTGTTGTCCCTCAAAGCCTGGGGAACATTGACACTTGGAGGCCAGACCATCAGTACAGGTCCCTGGGTAACACCTTGTACTATCTGATCTCCAGGAACAGGCCTCTGAAATAAACAACAACTTATTCTATATACTTTACAGTCAGTAGGAAATTAAATTGTGGAGTTTCTGCCAGGGTATTTGCTATTTGTGCAGAAAAAAAGAATATGTATCACAATTTCAGTGAATAAAATGAAATCTTTAAAAAGTGATATCAAGGATCAATCACTGACTATTTAACTTTTTTATATAGTTTTTTAAAGCTCAATTGATAAATAAACTTCCATGTATCTTTTAATGTGAAAAGAGACCAGAGCAGAATATTTTTTAATTCAAAGACTTTTCATGCCTTAATTATTTTTTTTCATGCTTTAGTGTATTCCTCAACTACTCTTACCAAGATATTCATATATCATTGTGTACTTATAGCACAATGACAAAACTTACTTTTATAATCTATAAGCAGACATAGGAATTTTATCAGCTACACAAAGTACAGTGTATTAAAACTGCAGTAGAAGTTGTCTTTTAAAATAAAGCCACCAGGCATTCCAATACTGCAATATTTATCTTACTTTCACATTTCTTTTTCTGACTGGGGACTGGTGTGTAAGCCCTGTAATAATCCCTCTCCAGCACCTCCCCTTCACAGTAAACACAGATGTTATCCCCGGTGGAGGAACAGCGGCGGTGGTTGCAATTTGCAATAGGAGGACAAACTGAAATGAAAAAAAAATCAACCAAATCATTTAGGCATATGTTTCAAAACCATTCACTGATTCAACCTAATTAACACAACATTGAACAAGCAGAAAAAGATGCATCCCAATTCGGATATTATAATATATATATGGTCCTAAACCGGACTATTACATCCCTTTGGACGAGTGCTCACAACCCGCTGGGTAGCATAAACAGCATATAAAATGTAACAATCAGAATAATGAGAATTTCTGATTCAATAAAAATTTAAGAACTGAAAATATAAAATGGATTGATTTAGAAACAATCATCTTCTCTTACAGGTTCAACCATACTTTGACTTTATAACTAAAATAAATTTCAGCCAAACTCTTCGTTTGTTTTCGAGCATCTTCTCGGCGCAGCCGACAATCTACCGGAATCGGTATATCGAACCCGATTTATTTTCATAAAAAAAGCGCTTGAAAAAGTACCAAAAGTGTCAAATTCATGGCATGTCACACCTTGCAATATCCAATCATTAAAACTTTTATGTCGGCCAAAAGCTCTACAGAGGTTATGTTACTTGTTGTAAAAATCCGACTCTAAATAAAATTTTCTTCATCTTTTCCATTTACGATTTTTTTCTCAATTATTTTCCATATCAGCATTTGCATTGTAAAATTTCTATTTGTATAGATCTACTTGTATATTTTTTATTTATATTCTATAATTCTCCTGTTGTATTCAGTTTATTTCATTTAATTTGGGTAGAAATATCACATAATGTCATAATTACACACATTTTTACAATTTTTAAATGCCTCTTACTTTTACAATAAGGCCCGTCTCCATAGAAGCCATCATTACAACTTGTACACTTCTCCGGGGAGGAACACTTTCCCCCACTGTCACGCACCAGTGGATGGTTCCGCTTCAAAATTCCATCATCAGAGTAACGCAATGTGCAGGCGGTCCCATCGAAATCTGTTTTTTCATCACAAATTGCTGTAAAAAAAAAAGAATGAAGGAATAAATCAATAGACGAACATTTTGATTTTTTTTCACAACAACTCCCGTAAGCCTAAGAAAAATCTATATTGATTTTAAGGTGAAAAGTTCAAAGGTCAAGCTCATGAATTCATAAATTTTGTTTTAAAACTTTAGTTTCCTCGAGAAGTCTTTGAACTTTTGCAGTGACATTTTATACAATTGCATATGGATACGGTAGACCCGTATTTATTTTGAGGTCAAAGGGCAAGGTCGTCAACTCATGCATTCTGTCTGTGTGTAAAAAATTCATTTCCGAGCGATAATTTAAGATCAAGCTTTTAAGTTTTTGCAGTAAGAAAATCTTTCTTTTCCGAATATATAACATATAACACTGATGAATCTTCTTAAATTCAGCAAACGTTTAAAATGATTCTTGCTTGTTAAATTTTCAAAGCCAGAAAAAACAAAATCACATTTTGTGAGTACAGAAAGGCCAAATGATTGATTATGCAAAGGAATTTGAAACTTTTTTTAGTCATAATTTTAAAGATTCTTTTCTTTTTTTCTTTTTTTTTTGAAAATAGACTCAAAGTTTAAGTTGTCCAAGGATTTATTTGGATTCAAGGGAAACGTCGAAGATACATTTTTTTTTATTAAGACACAAATTTCAGTGCATAAAGCTAGGTAATTTATACACTGTAGCATATTGATCCCCATTTTTTGTATTGATTTTTTTTATTAAAGCTTTGTGTGTGGAAACTAAAAATATATACATATACTTGACAAAAAAAGGACAAGATAGACAAAGACCCTATTTGGCCCCTGATTTAGGGTATCTTTCAATCAGAATGATGCAATTTGGAAAATCTGTCCTATACTTCTGCACCTTCTAGCCTCATTTTAAGTTATCACAATTTTACGAGTGTTCTGATTTTTTACTTCAAACAAGGGGCCAGTTTTGGCCTACATTCTCCTTTTAAGCGGTTTATATATATAAAAAAGTTAAACAATTCGTATGTTATAATTATCGTATAAAATAGGTTAATTATTGGAAAATAAGTTTCATTACTTATGATTTAATTTAGGTGTAGACAATAAGAAAATTTTCCCTCCAAAAATGGCTTCAAATTAAGCAGATATTTTAAAATAGCTGCAAAACAGTAGCTCTCCGAAAAATATATTGATACCGGAGAGCTACAGTGCCACCCATTGAAAAAATTATATATATTTATTGCGCACAAAAAGTTGCGCTTGTGTATGGATTAATTCTTCCAAATTCTTATCTCGGGTCTCTCAAATTATTTTTTCGGAGAGCTACAGATCTGCAGCTAATTTTAAAAGTAACGTCAAGCGGAGTAATACGTTTTTTTAAAAAAAAAAATAGTTATCATTTTTTGAGTTTAATTGGGATGTAAAACGGGTTGGTCACATGACGAACGTTTTAGCTAGGTGTAAAAACGCCTTGTTCAATTAGCGTTATTTTTACGTAACTCACTGTGACGTGAGCAACTTATGTTATGCACTCAATCTTTTGTCCAATCAAATGGCGTGTTACTACTTAAATTAAATTATTAACAAATGAATGCGATGAACTATTTAAATTATATAATTATAGAAATATTCACTCTGGTAATTCATAGGAATGACAGATATTTTCGAGTTTTATGGCATCAAATTAAACGATTCAAGTATGAAATCTGATACCGTATTTGCAGGATGTATAATCATCCGGTTGGCTTCTGTATCCAGGACAACAGTACAGTTCAAATTTATCAACGGTTCTAAAATAACAAAATTTAATAATGAAAATTCTTTTATCAATTAATGTAAATCTTTTTCATAAAGCTTTTTTCAAGACAAAATAAGAGTAAGTGATCCGGTTTAATGAAAGTTACATTCCTTATAATATAATAGATGAATAAAAAATTATGCTACGCATTGGCGTCGGAAGCAAAATGAAAGGGGGGGGGCTAAGTGTAAGAGAATTTGTTTTATATTATTTTTTCCCAAACACTACCACTTTCCCCATTTTTAAGCTATACTGCGACGTGTCTGGGGAAAGGGGGGGGGGGTTTAAACCTCCGCCGCTTTGTTCAATGACCCCCCCCCCCCCCGATACCGACGCCTATGGGTTGGGCAGCAGGCAAATCCTATTTTAGCCCTCTCCCTTCTTTTGATTTTGGTACAGATGAATACATCCTGTTCTAGTTTTAAAAAAAAGAGTAATGCAATTATGCATACTTGTTAATGGAAATCTGAGATTTATCCAACCTTGTTCAAATTTATTAAATTATTTGAAAATTCCAGTTATTACACAGAAAGACAAAAATCTGTTCAATATTTCTTGACAGCAGTACTGAGTTTTACATCCTCGCAACGTTAACGTTGCCTTTTCCACCTAAAACATGAAAAATCATCTGAAATATACATGTCTTGAGTTTGTTGAAGAGGCCGAATTTAAAAAAGGCAAGTCTTCAAAAGAAACAGTAAGAGAAATTTTTGTACCAATTTTTTTCCAACCACTTTCCCCATTTATAACCTATACTGCAAGGTGTCTGTGGAAAGTGCGTGTGTGTGTGTGTGTGTGTGTGTGGGGGGGGGTAAACCTACACCGCAATGTTCAATGCCTATACTAAGTCTATCTTTACAAAAAAGTTGGGGGGCTAAGCCCCCCCCCCCCCCCCCCGCTTCCGACGCCTTTGTTACTTTAACCAAACTATGGTGTTAAAACTTGAAATTCTCTTGAGAGAGAGAGAGAGAGAGAGAGAGAGAGAGACCTGTATTTGGTACACCGGCCCCAACTCCAAAAACTACATTTCACCGTATACTTCTCCTTTTCTGTCCAAGTTTTCTTACAAACATTAGCGCTGAAATAAAGAAAACAGAAGAGAAATATGTTATAGCATCACTGCTGTTTTGATCTCGACCCTGAATTAGCCCCGTCTGCAGGGCGCGGGCAGAGACCACCAAGGGCGGATACCGGAACGAGATCAAAACAATGGTGTAGTGTTGTTATCACCATATATATAAGATCGAGAAATTAATGAACAAATATTAAGATTCCCAGCAAAAAGATACTTAAAAAAACTTTGTCGCCGAAAACAATAAATAAGTTTTATCGTTCTTTGTTTTAAAACACTTGCATGACTTGCAGACATTGAGCTGATTTTTTGGTATTTGAGTAGGCTGATGAGGTCACACGGAGGTATATAAATATATGCGTTACACTCCTTATGAATATATATCTATGGGTGAAGAACGCATTGTGAGCGTATTGCGAACGCAGCCAGCGCAGTGAGAACTCCGTGAACCCGAGGTGACAACTCCTAACACAGTCATCTCCATTAATATGATGTTACGATATTAACGCACTTTGAAAAGAAATTTTATTTTTTTCAAAGTGCGTTAATTTGGTCCCAATTTTAACCCACTTTGAAAATTTTTTTCAAAGTGCGTAATTTTTCAAAGTGCGTTGTAACACGGCGACTATGTGTGAAAGATGGCTTAAGATTCAAATTTCATGATGAAGAAAATTAACTTCTACTTATTCCGAGAAATATACCTAAATTTAAAATGATATTTTATTTAGTACTTAATTATTGATAGTTTTATTATCAAACCCCTTCTTTTTTTTCAATTCTATCAATTCAGATGTGTTTTTAATCTTTTATGTTTTCTTTAAATTTATTATGAATTTAAACTAACACTCTAGAAAATTGTTAGAAAATTAAGAGTAATTACAGCGCAACTCCACTGATTGAAACAAGAGAACAAGTACTGGTTGATTTTTACTTTCCAATTTTTCTTTCATGCTCCTGGTCAGGAGTGCATCAAATACGTCAGAATGATTATTGCTGATCAAATAAAGCCTTTGCTCTTGTTTTGTGAGATGGTTTACAGCGCTCTAACACGGTGTGTTCCCATTTCGCCTTAATTGTGAAATTCAGGTAAGAAAAAGTTAAAAAGTACTAAGGCGAAATGGGAATTTTAGTATTTGTAAATATTATTACTAGGTTGATATAAGAATTAAATGATAAAATTTTTTAGATTGAATTTAAAAATTAATGGGAATTTATAAATACTGTGAATGAAATAACACATGTAATACAAAAAAATACTTTATGCTAAATATATTACATCTTCATCACCTTAATTCACCTGAGAGCTTACTAAGGCGAAATGGGAATGCTAAATTTTACAGTTAAGGCGAGATGGGAACAAACCCTCTAACACTACTGGACATTGCAAAGAGGTAAAATTTTTATCCATGGTGTCTGTACATTTAAAAAAAAGCGACTGAAATTGTTGAAAAAAAAATTATCCGTCGAAAAGGAAAAACATTGAATTTTATTTTAAATAATTCGGCATGAACAGCACTGTGTAAGTTGGGAACTTTAATTAATTTTACTTATTTATTTATTAAGTAAATAAAAGTAATAAGGAGGACAAATAAATCTTATTAAAAAGCTCAAATAATTGTTGTTCAGCAAAATATGCTTTGAATATTTTCTCTCGTTTTTTAAATGGCAGTCAAATAGACGCAATCTTTCTCCCAACAATATGTCTATTTACATTGTTAAGGGGTATATTACATGTACTTTAAAATTTAACAATTATAAGCCTGCATTCATGCTTATGAGGGCCTAAGACATAACCGAAATATCTAAATCTTAAGTGAGGCCTATGAAACGATGCTTTTCCTGAATAAACATATAAAGCTATCCTAACTTGGGAGACTCTCTCCTCTTTTGTTCTAACTTTTAGCTTAAGACGACCAGAAATTAGAATTTAATACATTAGTTAAGATTTCTAAAACTCAAACTGATTTCGTATATTAATTGAAAATTAATAATTTGGTTTAAAAAAACTAAACTTACAAAATTCCAAAAAATTCCAAGGTAGTTGAAATTTCTATGTTTTAGACTTCAAACATGAATATTCAAAATTCATCTCCAAAAATCCCCGATCTTGATATTTAAGCTTATGATATTTTGATCTATCGTTTGTTAAGGGAGTTTACGCATACATGTAACAGTCTAAAGTGCAGTGCCAATTTTCGCATTTGATATTTTAAAACTTAACTTAAAACGTCTAGATCTTACTAACTCTAGCTTTAATAACATTCTAGATTTTTAGAAATTAAGAATTTTTGATTCAAACAATCAAATTCTAAATAACCAAAACAAACTTTACATTTTAAGATTTTAGATTTTTTACTTCAAATATCCATAATTTTATTAAATCCTAAACCCGGTTTGAATTTTAAAACTACCGGTATGTCAAAAACGCTCTATGACAAGCAAAGAGATATTAGACATTCAGAATATTGAAATGATTCAGACATAGTCTTAATATTCCAATCGTCATTGGAAATTATATTTTGGATATTTGAAGTAAAATATTTAAAAAAGTGTTGTTTTTTGTTTTTGTTGTTTTTTTTTTTATGTAATTTTATTTTCTAATAGAAATCGATTGTTAGAATCTAGAATTTTGATTTAAAAAGATCTAAAACTTTTGGAAAGTAAGTTTCCGAAATTTGAAGTAATTTTTAAAATATTAAAACATGCTAACTTCAAAGCACGTAACGCTAACTTGGTCAAATTCGGATGAAACGTAATTGTTACAGGGACAGCCTAATCATTCTATCAGGGGCGTAACCTCTCAGATGGTGAAGTCTACATACCCGGTAATTATAAAACTGCTCAGAATCAGCATTTGTTCCTTAATCAGGCTGGGAATGTCGTAACTCAGTACGTAGATTGTACGCGAATATATTTCAAAACTCGAAATGTTTTTAATGAATAATTTTTTCATTAATATTACCTTTATCGTATATAAGTATGAAATAAATATTAAAAGAATACTCACTTTCCCTCCTTCAGAAAAATATCAAAATTAAAAAAACAGTTTATCTGCAAAGGATAAATCAAAAGTATCGCCGACAAAAACAGCCCCTTTTTCGGCTCCCAGCACATTTCCCGTCTGAAATCTTTTACAATTCGCTGACTCTTTTAACTGTATTTTCTTCTCTCCAAAATAGCCTGTTTCTGCAAGGAAAAGCCATCCTTTAATAGTAATATAATTTTTTAAACCCCCAGAGCCCCGTTTGGTTTAAATGTCCTTTTTGTACACATATTTTAATTATTGCTTCCGATTTGTTGACAATTCATTGTTGTGTTCCAAATTTTGCTTTGTTTACGTACAGATAAAATCACTTTCGTTTTGTCCATAAGTCTCCAAAACAAGAACGTTAAAGTCTTTGTCACTGGACGTTCGTTCTTTTACGTCCTTGACAATGTGTTAAATTTTGTAAGAAATGTCGCGTTCGATGATCGTGCCGCATCATTTCTCATGTAAATGAACATCCATAAATCCAAATAAACAGGATAGCTTGAATGGATATTTGAACTGTCAAACACTTTTGAAAGGCATTAAAATTCAGGTCAAACTTATCCAATTTACCGTGTAGGTGTTTACCCCATAAACTCATACAATTTATCAGTAGATGGACCCATCGAAATGTCGGTCCAATATGTGGCACTCCTTCTTCATTAATATTGATATTAATATTGATAAAATTAAATTCTTTACTGATTGAATGTTGAAAAATTATATGTAAAGGAAGCATTTGCAAATGTAAAAAAAATCTTTAAATTTTGATGAAATCCCTCCCCCAAAATATTGATTTATGCTTTTGTTTTTCGTGACGTCGAATAAGGTACAATTTCCAATCTAAACAAATCATAGAATTTATATCGTTTTATCTGTTACGTGAGTATATAAATACTAAATATTATTTTTTTTTCTGCGTAACTCAATCATGAACTTGATATATTTACTTGATTGACTTGAATTTCTTAAAGCCATATGTGGCGTATGTACAATGAAAATTATTGGACTAAAATTATAGTAACTTATTATCTTTATCATTACTTTATATAAAGATAGAACTTTTCCGTAAATTACAAAATCTAAATCAATTGCGTTATAAAGATATCACAATTTAATTTGGATTCTCGGATTTTTTTCCGACTCGGAAGAAAATACAAAAGATTTAAATAACACATTACAGAGAAGATAAAATCGTATTATTAGATGAAACGAGATGTTCTCCGTGTTCAGAATTGTATGAAAAGCTTTAATTTAAATGTATCAACTATATTTCCTTACTTAATTTTGTATTTTTCAAACATATATTTTTTTGATCAGTTACGCCATATATGGCTTTAAATTAAATCTGATAAAATCCAACGATGAGTTTACATTATACATATATATGTCAGGAATTGAATGCGAATATCAAAAGCATATTGACCTCGTACTTCGTGCTCGATCACGACAGTATATGTTTCCCGTCATAATATCTAATATTATAGTTACATCTGTAAAATAATTTCTCCAAAGGGTTATATTTGTATAGCAGAGAGAGAGGTATGCTCATATTGCAATAAAATGTTATGATTTTATTAAATATAAACGTGCTCAATAAAAGGTTGGACATTTTTTTTTTAAAAGAATAAGGTATAAATGATATGTCATCTTTATAAAGATATCATTGGTACAGACAGATTAATACAGACTGCAGTACCGATATCAGCATCTCAAAATAACTATTAACCATTTTGTTCATAGGATTAAGAAGCAAATTCAAAGAATTGTGGTCTGCCGCTTTCGGTGTCATTGTGGTTGAGATATCATTTTTATGGCATATTGTGTCAAATATGAACGCCCTATCATATTTCATTTAGAAGTTATCACCGAATTCGTTTTTTTTAAATTTAAGTCAATCGTGAAGGTCAAGGGGTCAGAAATCATAGCATGTTTGGAAATATCTTGTCACATATAAAGCACATGTCAAATATGAAAGCCCTATCTCTTCTCAATGAAAATATTTACGAAAAATTAACATTTTTGTAAAGAAAGTCAAACTTCAAGGTCACAAGATAAAAAAATAAGTGTATTTAGAAAGGGGTTGTCACAAGCAATGCACAGGGTTAATATGAAAACCCTATGTCTTCTCATTTTAAAGTCATTGCCAAGGTTAATTTTTTTTTAAAGAAGGTAAAACTTCATGGTCAAGGTAACGAGGTCAAAAAATCATAGTGTATTTAGAAAGATCTTGTCACAGGTAATACACATTTTAATATGAAAGCCCTATCTCTTCTCATTTAAAAGTTAATTATTTGAAAAGTAGGTCAACTTCAAGGTCAAGGTCACGGGGCCAAAACCATATTGTATTTAGACAGTTCTTGACGCAGGTGATTTACGCGTATAATATGAAAGCCCTATCTCTTCTCATTCAAAAGATATCACCAAGGTTAAAGTTTTTGTGACGGACGGACAGAACAACAGACGAATGATATTTAATGTCGATCCCCTCGCTTTCACGAACGCGAGGGATAATTATTAATTAGATTGTATTAGGAGTGATAAATAATATAGCAGGGTGTGCTTTAGAGATCCAGTGAGTCGTGACGATTTCTTATGTGTATGTAATGCAGGATTGAAAGGAACACCTCCTGTGATCCAATGCATTAGAATTAGATTTTTTTTTTTAAAATTTACAATAGTAATAGGTAATCATAGGTAAACGAACACATCTGAACTCAGGCAAATGGAACTGTTTATCTCGTCTACACAATGTACAAATACATGTTTAAACCCTGTACTACCTTCCCTTTACTCAGTTGTAAAAGACCTATGACATTTACCCTAGATAACAAAATAAATAAATAAATAAATACATGTAAATAAATAATAAGATAAAGAAAAGGTAACACTGTGTAAATGAAGGTTTTAGCCGAGAAAATATCAAACTTCTACACGATTTTAATACATTAAACATGAACTACGTTTTATAACGATAACATTTTTATTTCTTGGTTTAAAAAGCTTTGAAGATTTTACATTTCATTTTTTGCAATTAAACTGCATTTAATACCTCGCTTTAAATTAATGGGACATTCTCTCTGTAATTAAATGATTTCCAGTAACTTGATTTAGTTTGTACATTCTCTAATAAAATGTCATATTGAATATATATTAAGTGTAGTATATTCTGATGCCGATGGGATTTTGCCTTGATTTCTGGTAAAAGAGTAATACGAGAGTTTTAATTTGAGGAAATATAAACTAAGATATATAACATCAGACCGACTTCTAAATGGGATTTTTAAATTTTAGGCTGGGTGACCATAATCCTCTTTTTGCAGTATGGTAAAAACCCGTTCACGAAATCAAACAGAAAAATCTGCTCCTCTTCCAGACTGATGTAAAATGGCTTTATTTACACTGTAGGTCAGGTTAAAAATGCAATCGGTTGCCCATTTATTTAATTTTTTAATTTCTGAAACAAATCTCTTAAAGGTTCGAGTTCATCCTGGTACAGCAAATTGATGTTTGTCGATTATTTTTCTGACACCCACTTCGTTTATAAAATGATGTTGTTGATTTTTTTTTAAGAATATGTCACAATTGTTTACAAAAATTGATTTATAGATGTTATATTGCAATGTCTTCAGGAAGTCCTTAACACTTTGTCAGAGTGGATTAAGTGTTTTAGAAGTATATTAAAAATTCGTCTTATAAAACTAAAGGGCAAAATGGGACCAACTGCCCTTCCGTTTTCACTTAACCTGAAGTGATGAAATAGCGAGAGAGCAGTATGTAATGCTATCAGCAGACAATACTCGTAACAATATAGCCTTTATCTTTTGGTTGCAAGACTGATTATCATGAATGTATTTTGGAAGAACTTGGTTTTAATTTTACTTCTGGAAATCCAGCTTATACTCCAGCTTATACTCGCAGTTCTCTTTCTAAGCAAGAAATTCTTCAAAATCATATTTCGGTATTCAATACTTTTAATATATTAGTGAAGTAATGTGTATTCGATCTACCCTACACGTATTGGTTTCCTAAACTTTATAAAAATTCTTACAAACAGATACATTTTTTGGGTCCAGCAAATACTCTGCCAAGCCCTCATCTTTATACTCCTTACAAAAGTATTTACCGCTGTAAAGGAGAATTGGGTTCAGGGGAGGGGGTATTTGAACAAACTTAAATCTACACTTCTTAAGGATGCTATTGAATTAATATGACACATAATGGCTTTGTTGTTTGTAAGATGAAAATTATTATTAATTAAGTCCTTATATTCCTTTGTTATGATCCACTCTAATGTCTCCTCTATTTTCCCAATTGTCACAATGTGAACAAATATAAATTTACATGACCTTTTTGATGCTTTTATGTTGATGATCAATCATGATTTTGTTCACCATTGTGGCCCCACTCTTCCCCCGGGATCATGATTTGGACAAACTTGGATGCTTCCATAAAACTACATGTGTATGTCCAGTCATGGCTTTGATGTTCTTGAGATAAAGAATTTTAAAGACATTTTCTATGCAATTCTAATTTAATCACCAATTATAGCCCATCCTTGCCACGGGTCATGATTTGAAAAACACTATTTGAATTTACACTACTAGAGGATGCTTCCACATAACTATGACCAACCATGGCATTGTTGTTCCTGAGAAGATTTTTAAAGATTTTCCCTATGTATTCCTATGTAAAATTTTGATTCCCCAATGTGCCCCCATCCTTCCCTCGTGGGTCATGATTTCAACAAACATAAATCTACATTAACAGAGGATGCTTCCATATAATTATGACCAATCGTGGATTTGCTGTTCTTGAGAAAAAGTTTCTCATGTATTCATATGTTAATCTTTGATACCCCATTGTGACCCCACCCTACCAACGGGGGTCATGATTTTAACAGATTTGAATCTTCACTACCAAAGATGCTTCCACATGTGTTTCATCTTTCCTGGCCAAGTGGTTCTTGAAGAGATTTTTAAAGATTTTCCCTGTATGTATTCCGATGTTAAACTTCGATACCCCATTGTGGCACCCCTTACCCCAGGGGTCATGCCTTGAACAAACTTGAATGTACACTACATGAGAATGCTTCCATATGAACTTCATCTTTTATGGCCTAGTAGTTTATCAAAGGAAGTTTTTTAAAAAAGATTATTCCAACACATTCCTATGTTAATCTTTGATACCCCTAAGCAAGAAATTCTTCAAAATCTTATTTGCCCCGTGCATGGGGATCCGGGATAGGTCCTCAGTACCCCCTTGCTTGTCGTAAAAGGCGACTAAATGGGGTGGTCCTTCGGATGAGACCGTAGAAACCGAGGCCCCGTGTCACACCAGGTGTGGCACGATAAATCCTTCCCTGCTCAAAGGCCCTGAGTGCCGAGCATAGGCCTAAATTTGCAGCCCTTCACCGGCAATGGTGACGTCTCCATATCAGTGAAATATTCTGGAGAGGGACGTTAAACAGTATACAATCAATCAATCAAAATCATATTTCGGTATTCAGTACTTTTAATATACTAGTCAATTAAGGTGTACTAGTATTCGATCTACCCTACTTGTATTGGTTTTCTAAACTTTATACAAATCCTTACAAACAGATACATTTTTTGGGTCCAGCAAAATACTCTGCCAAGCCCTCATCTTTATACTCCTTACAAAAGTATTTACCGCTGTAAATGAGAATTGGGTTCAGGGGAGGGGTATTTGAACAAACTTAAATCTACACTTCTTAAGGATGCTATTGAATTAATATGACACATAATGGCTTTGTTGTTTATAAGATGAAAATTATTATTAATTAAGTCTTTATATTCCTTTGTTATGATCCACTCTAATGTTCCTCTATTTTCCCAATTGTCACAATGTGAACAAATATAAATTTACATGACCTTTTTGATGCTTTTATGTTGATGATCAATCATGATTTTGTTGTTTTTGTGAAGAATTTTAACAATTTTACACATGTATTTCTACGTAAAAACTTGTTCACCCATTGTGGCCCCCACTCTTCCCCCGGGATCATGATTTGGACAAACTTGGATGCTTCCATAAAACTCTGTCCAGTCATGGCTTTGATGTTCTTGAGATAAAGAATTTAAAGACATTTTCTATACAATTCTAATTTAATCACCCATTATGGCCCACCCTTGCCACGGGTCATGATTTGAAAAACACTATTTGAATTTACACTACTAGAGGACTATGACCAACCATGGCATTGTTGTTCCTGAGAAGATTTTTAAAGATTTTCCCTATGTATTCCTATGTAAAATTTTGATTCCCCAATGTGCCCCCATCCTTCCCCCGTGGGTCATGATTTCAACAAACATAAATCTACATAAACAGAGGATGCTTCCATATAATTATGACCGATCGTGGATTTGCTGTTCTTGAGAAAAAGTTTCTCATGTATTCATATGCTAATCTTTGATACCCATTGTGACCCCACCCTACCATCGGGGGTCATGATTTTAACAGATTTGAATCTTCACTACCAAAGGATGCTTCCAAATGTGTTTCATCTTTCCTGGCCAAGTGGTTCTTGAAGAGATTTTTAAAGATTTTTCCCTGTATGTATTCCCATGTTAAACTTCGATACCCCATTGTGGCACCCCTTACCCCAGGGGTCCTGCCTTGAACAAACTTGAATCTACACTACATGAGGATGCTTCCATATGAACTTCATCTTTTATGGCCTAGTAGTTTATCAAAGGAAGTTTTTTAAAAAGATTATTCCAACACATTCCTATGTTAATCTTTGATACTCCATTGTGGCCCCACCCTTCCCCTGTAGGTCATGATTGAAAAATTTGAATCTTCACTACCAGAGGATGCTTCAACATGAGTTTCAATTTTCCTGGCCAAATGGTTCTTGTGATTTTTTCTATATATTTTCTATGATTAACTTTGTTACCCTACTGTGGCCCCACCCTATCCCAGGAGTCATGCCTTGAACAAACTAGAATTTACACTACATCAGGATGCTTCCATGAGTTTCAGCTTTCCTGGCCCAGTGGTTCTTGAGAAGAAGATTTAAAAGATTTTTCCTATGTATTCATATGTTAAACTTTGATACCCCATTATGGCCCCCCTGCCCCCCCCCCCCCCCCGGGGGGGGGGTCATGGTTTGAACAAACTTGAATTTACACTACATGAGGATGCTTCCATATGAGTTTCATCTTTACTGGCCCAGTGGTTCCTGAGAAGAAGATTTTCAAAAGATGACATTAATTTTTCACTAATTCACAATTATTTCCCCTTTTAGGAGGGCATGGACCTTCATTTGAACAAACTTGAGTTCCCTTTACCGAAGGATACTTTGTGGCAAGATTGGTTGAAATAGTTTATCAAAGGAAGTTTTTTAAAAAGATTATTCCAACACATTCCTATGTTAATCTTTGATACCCCTAAGCAAGAAATTCTTCAAAATCTTATTTGCCCCGTGCATGGGGATCCGGGTTAGGTCCTCAGTACCCCCTTGCTTGTCGTAAAAGGCGACTAAATGGGGCGGTCCTTCGGATGAGACCGTATAAACCGAGGCCCCGTGTCACAGGTGTGGCACGATAAAGATCCCACCCTGCTCAAAGGCCCTGAGTGCCGAGCATAGGCCTAAATTTGCAGCCCTTCACCGGCAATGGTGACGTCTCCATATCCGTGAAATATTCTGGAGAGGGACGTTAAACAGTATACAATCAATCAATCAATCTTGAGAAGAAGATGAAAATGTGAAAAGTTTACAAGGACGACGACAACAACGACAGACAACGGACAAATTTTGATCAGAAAAGCTAACAAGAGGCCCATGGGCAACATCGCTCACCTGAGCACTGTGGCTAGGAAAAAAGTAGAAATTGGTTTATTATTGAAAAGTTTAAATCCAAAAGTAAACCTTTGACCAGTTATGGTTTTGCTATTCTTAAGAAGATGATTTTTAAAGAATTTTCCTATATATTTCTGCGTAAAACTTTGGTCGGCCATTGTGGCCCCACCTTACCCCCGGGGGTCATGATTTGAACAAACTTGAATCAACACTACCTGAGGATGCTTCCATATAAATATGTTCAATCATGGCTTTGTTATTCTTGAGAAGAAGATTTTTAAAGAATTTTCCTATTTATTTCTAGGTAAAACTTTGGTCGGCCATTGTGGCCCCGCTCTACCTCCGGGGGTCATGATTTAAACAAACTTGAATCAACACTACCTGAGGATGCTTCCATATGAATATGATCATTTATGGCTTTGTTATTCTTGAGAAGAAGATTTTTAAAGAATTTTCCTATATATTTCTATGTAAAAATTTGGTCGGCCATTTTGGCCCCGCCCTAGCCCCGGGGGTCATGATTTGAACAAACTTGAATCTACACTACCTGAGGATGTAACCCATAAGTTTCATCTTTCCTGGCAAGATGGTTCTTGAGAAGAAGATTTTTAAAACATACCACCAAATTTTCATTAATTCCCAATTATCTCCCCTTGAATGAGGGCGTGGCCCTTCATTTGAACAAACTTGAATCCCCTTCACCAAAGGATGCTTTGTGGCAAGTTTGGTTCAAATTGGCCCAGCGGTTCTTGAGAAGAAGTCGAAAATGTGAAAAGTTTACAGACAGACGGACAGACAGACAGACAGACAGACGGACGCCGGACAAAATGTGATCAGAAAAGCTCTTCGGCTCAGGTTAGCTAAAAACGGAACTCGGTTAACTTGCAATTGGTCATCATCAAAATTATCGTTAAAAACTAAGTACTCTGAAGTTAATATTAGAAGGAGGCTGATGTTCCTCATTGACCACTTTTATGTAATCGTCGGAGACCAAGTTTTCGAGTAAATTGTTGATATTCTGTGATGACTGGTATTCATCTCTACGAAACAGAAATTTTCACAAAGAGGAAAACACTAGCTGTTGCCTTCAATTCGACATTCAGATATATATACGATGTCTAGTGATTTTCATTCGTATGTTGACTCGATATATCCCAGTGAACTTAAAATAAAGGACACCCCAGAGTCAGCTACATCTGTTTCATATTTAGATATTTTACTACACACGATAAAATTCAATCAACAACTAAATTGTATGACAAAAGAGATGACTTCAGTTTTACTTGGGCATTATCAACTTTCCTTATTTTTATACTGTATAATATTCTACTATCACCTGCGTATGTTGTATGTCTCACTTATATGTTACTCAAAAGCTTGCTCTGAGTACTTGCTCAATTCTTTTTAAAGCCAGACATGCTAATCACTGACAAGTTGATGTAATAGGGATTTTACAACCTCTTTCAAGTCCGAATTTCGTAGATTTTATAATTTATATAAAGACATTGTTAGCAAATACATGTATCTATCATTAGGTCATATTTTAATTGACTTGTTTCATATCATTTTTAGGCCTTAGTTTTTATTCTGAATTAACTACGGGAATTTTCGTAAGCTTATCAGCACTTATGGCTCGCAGCAAATGTGAAATATCAACAGAGGATGCTTACTCTCCCCTAGGCACCTGATTCCATCCCTGGATTTCCAAGGCGTCCGTGTTTTATGCCCTTTTCACGTATCTGTATTGTTTATGATTTTTTTTTTAGATCGGTCACCTGTTCGTCATCCTCACCCTTTACATTTGAATTCAAAGTAAAAGATTTGTGAACGAGTATTTATATTGTAAAATTTATATATTGGATATGTGCACATATAGTGGAAAGTATACTAGTAATCAAAATAATTGATCCTGCTTCAATAAAATGCATAACAAGGATCAATGGTTTGAGTGATAACAAAACCGAGATTTTGTTTTTTTTGTTTAAATTTTTAATTACAATTTAGATTACAAAAACTTTTTATCATTTATAAACCAACATGTTAATCAAAAGACTTTTTTTAAAAATGGCATGGGATTTTTCAAGTATAAATTCGTTAAAAACTTGTATATCTAATATATGTACCTGCAAATTTCTCTTGACCCCTTCCCTTGCCTTCTTTAACTCGAAAACATAATGTTCCTCATAAATAACTACATTTCGGAATATATTTTCAAAGCAAAATTGTAAAAAGCTGCGATTTAATCAACCTGTGTACTTATGGGTCGGAATGATTTGGCACACCGATGGAGAGTGGCATAGTATGACAAGTTTAATTATTGAATTTAAACATTGTCCATTGTTAAGTTAACCTATTAAAACTCTTTTTACATCTTTTCAAACTTGTGGTTTTCATTTCACCTTATGAAATTTACAAAAGGAAATTATTATTTAGAATTCATTATTTATTTATCGTTCTTTTAACTTCGCAGACAGTTGATGTGGATGAATGACTAAACAAAGTAGAACCTTGACTGAATTAGCAAGGACTATAAGTACACCTACATACAAATCCTCGACGATTTAATGTTTCAGAAGTGACAATGCATGTACTTGAGATTTAGGTTATAGGGTTTTAATGTTGGAAAATCCAATTGCAACACCCTTACAACTGCCATGATTAGCAAAAAAAATCGTTGTTGTTAAGCCCTGCTTAGCGAACCGTGGTTTCCACAGAGAAAAAAAAAGAACCAATGTTTTGATTAATATTGTAAATGAAGGTGTTAACAGGGTTTTGACGTAGGTAAGAAGTAAATAATCATGCACGACCAAGCATGGAGAGATGCCATTGACTTATTGACTAAACAAACCGCATCATAACATTTATCTAATAAATCTCTACATAATTAAACCCAGCAGAATTAATTGACGACAAGGTGCACCAGTATTAATTGTACTATAAAATGCGCATGATATGACAAGAAAAATGAAAAAATGCACTTTGTGCATGAAAACTATTCAATCATAATTCCAGATTCAGCTATTCTTTAAAAAA
This sequence comes from Saccostrea cuccullata, assembly GCF_032062105.1. Taxonomy (NCBI): domain Eukaryota; kingdom Metazoa; phylum Mollusca; class Bivalvia; order Ostreida; family Ostreidae; genus Saccostrea; species Saccostrea cuccullata. The sequence continues at coordinate 6,245 of NW_026930515.1, read as the reverse complement.
AATGAAACGAGCATCCCCTTATAACTGGTCACATCCGCCGTGGACCCTATGTATCGATTAGGTAGACAGAACTCTCCGTTGTTTAGACAAAAGCCTTACATTGGTACATGTATGAAAGAAGTCAGTAATTTATCACCAGTACTTTTACAGTCACAAGTGGTAAAAATACTTAAAGAGATACATAGCGGGTTCCAGTAAATGTTCAACCAAGCCTCTTTCTTTACTCCTCACTATTATAAGTTATTTACAGTATTGAAGGAGAAAGAGTGCTTTGCAACAATATATTCAAGATTGGTGTAGATCAGATGTGGGTGCTCAAAAATTTCAAGAAACTTTTAGAAAATTTGAAGTTATAAGATTTTACTAAAATCAACAGCTTAAAAAACTTTTCAACTTAATACACAACCATTCCCCCACAATAATTAAAGTCAAAGCTTTTTCATATCAATGACAGCTGCTTTTTCAATAAAAATGGAACTCGTGATTTGACTTACCTTGTCATTGATCATTTGCAAATTATTTTGTTAGAAAACATTATGATTGTACACGCAAGTACTCTGAAGTTGACATCAAAAAGATGCATGAGTTTCTGATTGACAATATCTATGTTTGATTTTTGGAGACAAGGTCTTCCAACAATCTGTTGGAATTCCCATGGGAAGCGCAGTCGATCTATTCTTAAATTCATATGAAGCAGAACTTGTTCAAAATCTTCTATGTGAAAAGAAGAGAACACTTCCTGTGGCCTTTAACTCGACTTTTAGATATACCGACGTCGTATTGTCAATTAACAATTATAGTTATTTGCATTCTTATGTCTTCACAATATGTCCCGGTGAGCTTGAAATTAAAAAAATACTACAGATTATGAAACAGATGATCTCTCAGTTGATTCGATAAGCAAGAATAAGCTCTAAGCATGTACATTGTACAATTTTAAACCGAGGTAAATTATTGACAAGCAAGTTGAAGAAACAAGAATATCAGCAGTCTCGTTTAAAGTCATCATAAGTTCTATGGTCGATAAAATGACCTTGTCAGCAAATACAATTTATCATTGAGTCAAATGCTGACTGACGTTTTTCAAACTAATTGTTAGTACATTATTTACACACTAAATTGACGAGGGATATTTCCGTTATTTCCCATATATGATAATAAGCACATGGCAAGTGTGACCGGTCGGCAGGGGATGCTGACTCCTCCATGGCACCGGATCCCACCTCTAATGTTTTGGAGGTCCGTGTTTGCTCTGCTCATATTTTATATTGTTTTATTGACTTTTTAGCTTAAATAATGTTAATTTCTCGATATATTTCATCCACCTATTTATATGAAAAGTTATTATTACAAGTCAGTAGTTTTGTAAGCATAACTCTTTTGCAAAATTCAACAAAATATTCCAAGACTGAATTTTGTTTTTAAAATTCTATAATTTATGCATTCGGGTAAACTATCTTCAGTACATATCCATTCATGTACAAGTTGACCCTTGAACATGTAATTTAAGCAAGTTCATTCTTAGTTTCTTCAACTGCAGAAAACAAGCTAGACAAAAAGTGCTAAGTATAATGTGAAAATGTGAATTGTAAGAAATACATTACTTTTTGTCCATTTATGCATTCTATTTTTGAATGATTATAACAAATACTAGTATTTGAATGACATCAGCTATTGATGATGATTATTTAGGTAATAATTAATGTACAATCTTATCAATGTTTTGAAATTTATGATTGTTAAAAGATAATATTTAAAAGTTGAAATCCTGTGGAAAATCTGTTTACAATATTTGAATTAAAAAAAATTATAATTTAGCAGAGCGTGGTTTCGATCCACGGACCTCTGGGTTATGGGCCCAGCACGCTTCCACTGCGCCACTCTGCTTATAACACTCTGTAGGACAATATGCATTTAATAATTTAGTTTCCCAATGTGAAGGTTGATTGCATCAGAAAAATTTCTCTGTGAAAAACTAAGAGTTATTCCGCTTTACTGCGTACAGATGACCAAGTCTTTTAAAAAATTCATTAAGCCGAATTCATTACTTTTAAGAGAGAGAGAGAGTAAATAAAATCACGCAATTTTACTATTCTAATATTTCATTATTTTTATACTACTTGTACTTTTTTTTCTCTAAAAAATATTCAATACATGCTAATAGAATCTTAGATGGACATTATTTTTTGTTGTAACATTATTTTTTAAAAAAGGAATTATTTTCCAGTGCTTATATATGTTGGCTATATAAGAGAAAGTCTTGTCCCCAGCTTTCAATATGATATCTCACATATAAACTATTTCTTTCTTGGAACACATGGATGCGTATATTTGAAAAAGTAGACTACATATATAATTTATTTTCTTAAAAAAAATTGAAGTGAATTAACAGGCCTCATCGAAACACCCCATCTTGAAAACCGAGACCTTTTGATTTAAGAATATCTTTACTAAATATTTGAAAAAGAAATAATATGTAGATGTTTAAAATAAAAAAAATGATAATACAAAATAAAAAAGGAATAAAAAAATTGTGTATGACATACTTTTAATATTTTATAAATCTATTACATAGATTCAAAATCTACATGCATGTCAAAATCAATCTCAGAAATATTTTCTATTTTATTTTTTAAATAAAAAAACTACCAGTAATTTCCGAATTAAACTGCTATCATTGAATCTACTTTAAAAAATATTCATTTCTTTCTATTTTAGTAATTTAAATAAGTATAAGTGGTAATTAAGTGTCTTTTTGTCCATCGATGAATTTTTTTGTCTAAAAATTATATGAAATCTTTGAATGTATTTATAAAACTTATGATTGTTGAAAGTAAAATTTAAATTTAATTTAATGAAAATCAAAATTTAGAACCCTTTCAAATAATATTAATTGATCAAAAGTTAGCAGAGCGTGGTTTCGATCCACGGACCTCTGGGTTATGGGCCCAGCACGCTTCCACTGCGCCACTCTGCTTACCATATTGGTACGAAATGCTATTGATTAAATACTTCATTTCCTCATTATGAATTGATTGCATCAGAAAATTATCCCTGCAGAAAAACTAGAGTTATTCCGCTTGACATTTATCAACTGCACACATATTGCGTCTTCTGATACAATTTTAGCAATGTGTTTGAGAGAGAGAGAGAGAGAGAGAGAGTACATTGGTATCAATTCATATCCAATTTTTTTTTTTTTTTGAAAAATAATTTAATCTTTGAAATACCAGACATTTTTCATTTTTCAAAAATACAATATTTTCCATTGTGTACTAACATTCCAAATTTTACGTATTTGTCTTTACTAGTACACTTTTGCATTTTAATATATCCCTTAAATCTAGTTATTTCAAAAGAAAAAAACCTCACCTGTTTAAATTAATTCTCTGTTTTGAACACATGCACTTATTTTTGTAATTCTCCTTTAGATATTATAAAAGTATAACAAATACGAGAAAAACTGATGATATTCAAAAATCATATATACACATGCTGTGCGTTCTTTCTTAGGTTGGAGCTTGGAGTCTTGTAAAATCTCGAAATGAAATTTTAGATAAAGTGTTATCTTTCACCTTATATCTGTTGAAATTAATTTGAATATAAGGGAAAGGATCAAACGACCAATCTACTTTTAATATCATATTTACATACAGGGTTCTGTAGTGTTTGCTTCAAATGCAGAAGGGCATGAGTTTAGCCTTGCAAATTCCAATTGAGAAAAAAAAATTACGACTCCTTAAAAAAAAGTTATATATGGTGAACATATATATTATGTCAAGTAAGTTATGAAGAAATGTATTTAAAGTAAAAAAAGCTATGTAAATTGTTTAGAGTTTTTTCCTTATTTTTCTGTCCATTAAATATGAGGGTTGTTCGAAAAGTTCGTGGACTTCTGTCATATCTTTTTATTTGACGTCCTATGTTATCCAAATTTTGTAGAAATATTCTAAAAATAAATTCAAATGATTTGTATTATTATTTTTTAAAAATATCACGATTTATTCAAAACTTGTACATATTTAAAAAATGCAAAAATCGGATCGCAGAGCAGATTAGAATTTAGTAAGTTACAAACAATGCACTAAATAATTTATGTGGTGATATTCTCTTTAAATTGGAGCGAAAAAGGAAAACAACCTAGAAATTCAAATAAAGAATTGATACATCGATTCGTATTCCAAATTATGACATAATATTTTGCTTTGTTGAAAAGAAATTAACTTGAGAAGATAGGTAGTCCTCATTGAAAACGACAAAATTAATTACGTTGTTGAACGTCACGGAGCAGCAGATATCGATGCAATTTTGGAAAAATCCTGGATAAACTTTAAAAATGTTGATGGAATCCAAACAAAAATTTCATAAGCGACTTGTGCATATTAAAAATAGTAGAGACATTATTTGAGCGACAGAGACCATGTATATGGTGAGGACAATCTGTGAAGAAGCGGTTTATCTGGTAAAATCTGAACAAAAACTTTAAAAAGTTGGAACGTCAAGGAAAGACATAGACGCTTTAGACGTGAAAGCAGAGTTAAGTAATAAAAGAAATTAAAACCTTAAAAGAGAAAATGATACAACAAGAGCAATTCTTAAAAAAAATTAATGTCAAGTATTAGAAAAAGGATTTAATGAATGGGCATTGGATAATACTGTGTGAAATGTATAAGGATAGTATTTTTTAGAAATTATTGACGCTATGTTTTGACGTTACATTGCCGTTAAGTGTGCTCCATGGGTACAATACATGTTGATTTTAAAATTATGTAAATTGATTTCTGCTATATCGAATGGAATGAAAGTTCACATATCAACAAAACAAATATTTTACACATTATACTGTGCTTATTTTAAATTTCTAGTTAGTAATATAAGAAAGAATGACACCGTCTACGAACATTCCGAACAACCCTCGTATAAGAAATATTAAAGGTCTACCAATGACTTCTTATAATGAGATAAAACTTTCAAACAATATTGTTTTTAAAAAAACCTTCATATTAATAAATTACCTTGAAGTTTGTTCAGGTACAAGATTTAACACCCGTTGAAAGCAAATATTTATTAAAACAAAAATTATATTTCCCTTGGCCAATATTTTTGATAATTAAATGTAGTAGAATGACCCAAACATACATGTGTATATCCTTCTCCTTTTCTTAATTGTTACTACATGTAATAAACAAAATGTTTATCTTTGATTATAAAACGTAAAAGATTGAATCATTAACCATGTACCATATTCGTATGTTTATTGGTATCATACATTTATATCATTATTAATTAAAAAAAAAACAAGAAAGATAACTCTTGCTGATGGCAATTTTTTTTTTCGAAACATGGCATACAATGTGATATTCTAACTTAAAAACATCGCTTCATTGTAACATCTGATATAAATATCAATAAGGCCTGACACAAAATATTTTTTATATATGCTTTATATTTTTAATTTTATGTTGTGGTAGTATATTTTTGATGCATGCTTTTCACTCTCACATTTTCTTCCTATAATGATAAGATAAAGAAATAATTTCTGAGAAGGTAAGACTCGCTTCATGCTCTCAAATTTCACCCAATGGGATGAAAAATCAGATTTTTAATTTCCTGCATAAATTTCAAACAGACGGGCATTCTTATTGATTAATTGACAATAAATTTATTTACAATCTGTTAATGATAAAAAACCCATCATAGGTGAAAATTAAACTTAAGAAAAAAATTGGAAATAAAAGTTGATTAATCTTTGATTTTGTCGGAAATTTTGAATATTGTTCAAAAAGTACAGTGCATACATTCACTTCCAACTTTTTTGGCACTCATGCACGCAATAAAAGAAGCTGGTTGTTTGAATTCAGACTAATAATGTATTAAGATTTTAAATATAAAAATATTAATTAGCAGAGCGTGGTTTCGATCCACGGACCTCTGGGTTATGGGCCCAGCACGCTTCCACTGCGCCACTCTGCTTATTAACATCATTTGGAATTACTAGTATATTTAATCTTTCTCAATGTGAAGGTTAAAATTGATTGCATCAGAAAAAGAGCCATAGTCTGTCTGTAATGTGGGCGAGTGTTATGTTTTCATAGCTGCTAGTATGCCATATAACGATCATTTACAGGCTCCAATTTTGAGACAGTAGATTCAAGAAATCACAGGTGCCTTAGGACAGGAACCTCCCTATTTGAAATAGATCCCTGGGTCTTTTCGATTTTTTTCTCATAAAATTATCTTTCAAT
>NW_026930514.1:30000-42339 GCF_032062105.1 Saccostrea cuccullata | reverse complement strand
GGCTAAAGGGGTTGAAGGTTATTACCGACTGCAAAACATCAGAGAATCTCTCGATCGAGTTTCATTTTCCAAAATATTAAGGCATCCCTTTAATTAACTTAAGTAATACTAGTACACGAAGAAAGCCTTTATATAAAAATACTGAATACATCTGTAAGTTGTACAGTTATGGGATTACTTCCATAATGAAACGTTTGTTTTCTTCTCCTTTTTTTCTCAATTGAAATTATTTAAAAGATGATAAAAGCTTGGTTTCCAGGGATAAATTCTGTACTCAGTCTAATTATTACAAACGAGTTTAAACGATCACATTTTCTATTAAAAAAAAAATAATGGGAGCCTGAAAATATTAAAATTAATTTTAAAAAATTGGAGAAAAAAATTTAATCGGCATTCGATCCTTTTCTAAAAATCAGCCGATATAAAATATGCACAGAAAAAGAGGCATGAAAAATCTTGACGATAAGCACAAATTGAAAATTATATCTAATGAATGATTATTTTTGAAAGTTTGCTAAATTCCTATGCAAGGTATAAGTTGTAAAAATACTTTTTAAATTTGAATTTGTCCAATTTGTTAATTATCATTTTGAGCCTTTGAGAAGAAATAAAAATTAAAATACAGATGCTTACAGACATATTGATAGAAATTCGCATACTTGTTTTTAGTAAAAAAAAAACAAAAAACAATGTATTGCTTATGCGACATATTGAAGAAAGTGATAATGATACCAAGGTAATTCTTGCAATGAACAATTAAATTGTTTGTTATACACTGACTTTTAGTGAACCTTTGAATTTTTAAAATACTAGTATTGATGGATTAAACAACAACTTTCCTTTTCACCCTTTTTTTTTTTTTTCATTTATTTATTTATTTTTTTTTATACAATATTTCATGAAAAATATTTGCCAAATACTCAGTATATGTTCGTTTATACATATCGTGCAAGACTCTTTTTTTAAATAATTGTCATATACCATTTACTTATTCGAACATTTAATTGTATGAAAAGTCAATAATGTACATTTCTTAAAACTTTATTATCTTGTTTACTTGTCTTTCTTCCTGTGAGAGAAATAGTTCATAATATTAATAAACAGATGTACTCAGTATCTGTATCAAAATACAGAATGAACAGTGATCGGTCTCAAAAGAAAAACAGATCCTTGAAAGTTCCGGTGCCTAGCAGAAGTAAGCATCCCCAATGACAGGTCACACCTGCTGACCCGCAGTGAGCCTACGAAACTGAAGCTCTCTGAAATTAATTAATTCTCTGCTTGTCCATCCGTTTTTCTCAAACTAGCCAGCTATTTTTATGCATGCCTACTTTAATATCATCATTCAATGCATTTTTTGTTATTGTACACTGTACATATTCGATGAAAGCATGCTAACCGCTTTTCAGTACTTTTGGTACTTTGATTCTTAAAAGCGCCTCGCAGTTTATAAAGCGTAAACTGCCCCAAGTTATCTTAAATCGTATAACAAAATTTTTTTAAGCTTCATTCCTTAATTAACCCATTATTTTTTTTTTATCTCATACATGTTGGTGATACAGGTCGTTGGATAAACTTATGCTTTATCAACGGGTAGATGCTTTATCAATAGCACTTCCGGTTTTGACACGATCCCTCTCGCTTCAAAATTTTATTTTATCAAACTTTTATTTGTGAAAATTATTGCCCTAATAAAATGAACGATAAAGAGCGATAATTTCGTTAAAAGCCAGAAAAAAGACTCGTATATGTCAAAGAAGTGTCTTATTTTATCAAGGAACCTGTATTGGCACTTGAAGACAGATGTTAACACCCCCCTTTTAAATCGTTATCGGAGTAAGTAAAGCCTAGCAGTTAAGTTGTTGTTATAAGATTCCTTAAACATCTTCAATATTATACTACGTATGCCTACGTAGTAATATAGGTGTAACTTACATTGGATCAACAATGAATCTACAAGTAGGCCCCTAGCCTTGCCTAACACGTTTTGTACTGCCATCGTTCAAAGAGTCCATTTTCAAAATCCCATGGTCCTTACAACTATCAGTCAGAAGTTCATTTGATGTAAAGTGCCAGCAATTGTCACATAATGTTTTCAAAGACGCAGATAGCAAAAATTCTAGATTTTGAACAAGATCTACTTTCTTTCGAGGGATGTCAACATCAACGGTGCTACTTCATCAAGTTGTACGTCATCAATATAAATTTAGCAATCATTCATGTAGTTTCGCAGGGGAAGTCTCAAAGTTTTGTTAAAATGAAAGTCGTATGAGATAAATAGAACATCTATAATTTTGTGATTTGATATTGGCTTTATCCAACTCGTTGAAATGGTGTATATTCGCTCGGCAAGCCTCGCGAATATATACACCATTTCAACAACTCGTTGGATAAAGCCAATATCAAATCACACAATATAGATATCCTCTATATATCTAATTGGTGGAATATGCATATAGTTGGTGTCTGTGTCAGGCTCTAAAAGAGTGAAACAATAGAATTAAGTTTAATATATATCTTCCCCTTATCAAATTTGGCAACATGTGTTCCCTCATTAAATTTGGCAACATTATTAACACCTTGAAATTTGGAAACACCATGTTAAGAAATGAGACTAAAGTGTTAAAATATTTGCAATTTATAGACACACCACTTAGATAGTGACAGATGGAAACAAGTGTGTTAGCACAAAAAATCAAGAAAACAAAATATTTATATAATTATATAGTTAAGAGATCTAGAAGTACCTCCACTGTTGATTTCATTCATGTATGTATCGTTTGTGACTCTGTATAACGGAAATCCATTTTTACTGGCATCATGCCAGTTTGGCAGCCCCTCCCAATCTTCTTTCCTATCTAATGATCCTTGATCTAAAATTTGAGAAATTTCAAATAAAATTTGATTATTATATATCTAATTAATATCTAAATTCATTAAGATTGTGATGATTTTACTTACCGGTACATTTAGATTCTTCACACACAGTTATTCCAAATAAAACTTGTTTTCCGTTTAAATCATTTTTGAAGAAATCAGTGTTAAGTTCCACTGTGATGGTTTGCCATGAAGATCTGTGTTGACCTGGTTTAGTACTTATCAATTCTACACTATAGTCTATTGGAGGACCTAGAAGTGGGCAAAACAAGAATGTTTCCATTCTACTGCTTTATGAACTATTCTAAGGTGAAAGTGAATAAAACGAAGTTATGTCATAAAACAGATGAAAATGTATCATATTATCTGTAAAAATAAGAGTTGATTCTAAAAGATGCCATTAATTTTTCACAAATTCATAATTATCTCCCCATTGAAGAAAACACAAGGACCTTTATTTGTACAAACATTATGTTAAACCATGAATGCTTTGAGGTAAGTTTAGATGAAATTTAACTTAATGGTTCTGAAGTCAAGGATGTGAAAAATTTAACAAATGGAAAAAAAGACTAGTACGCCAGACAAAATATGACCAATGAGCACACTTGAGCATTCAGCTCAGGTGAGTAACAATTCAAAGCTTACAATGAAATTGTCTAATTTCATAAATCAAAATAAAATTTAATACGAGCTAAAGCACAAGAATACTCACTGCCAGCAGGTACTCTGTAGGGATGTTGGGCTTCCTGACCTGACATACTCTCATTATTTGTGGCAGATACCTTTAAAACAAGGAAACCATGCAGTCTTTATTATCTTTGAAACATATTGTTGAAAAGTATAATTTTATAATGATATACTTAACAATCATATTATTTGATAAAACTCTATATCATTTACTAGTATTTAAATATAAGGCTTAATTAATAAAAAAGAAATATTGAAAGAAAATTAGAGATAAGGACAAAAAAGTAAAGATACTGTTGAATGCCTCTCACTAATTATGCATCAAGATATGGTAATAATATAGTGCATTCAATATTAAGCATATGAAGTTTAAAATATCTTGACAATTAATCAGTTATATTTTTTTAAACTGTAGTTGGTTAAAAGCTAAAAACAGGCTAGGACAGACAAAGGGATGGAAGATGGACATGACTACTACTAGTCTATGTATATTCTAGGCAATATTCATGAAAGGGCATAAAAACAGCCTTTAATCTATATCATCATGAAATCCCTACATGTGAATAGGCAATATTATTAAAAAAAATTGAAGTCTAAATGATTTCTAAGCAAATTCTAAGATTTTTTGATTAAGACTTACTGTTACTGTATATGTTTCCTCTGGTACAACTGTAAAATTTTGTTCAACACGTTGTATTGAGGAGACTGGTATTGTTTCTGATAATATCTCTGTCTGTAAAAGAAAAAAATGTCAAATACTTTAATCTTAGAGTTCAGTTTTTGATTCATCGTTTACCTATGCAATGGTTTGGGTAATGGATAACTAACTTGATCACTTAAGCACGGACTTGTGATGGGGGTCGATTCTTAGTACAGCCATATGTTCCTTCCTTGACTGGTACACATTATATATTTTTTCACAATAAAAGTGAAATTAGGTAATCTTTAGCAATATATATTTTTTTTTTTTTACAATGACTTACTACAAAAACTGGTATATTTTCTCTATTCTATCAAAAATTAAAGTCCAAGTAATATGCACATCTCTTATATGTATACAGAGTCTGTAAAATTAAAGAAAGTCAAATACTTTAATCTAAGGTAAAGAATTCAGTTAAAATCCATTCATTGTTTACTAGGGATGTCAAATCGGTCAATTTTTGATATTCGATTCCTCGGACGTTTTTCCGATCCAGGTAACAGGTGCTTGGCCACAATAATTACTGTATAAACCAGAGGCTGACAAATAGATTTTTAAGGCACTTGTCCAAGGGCAAGTACATGGTCAAAATTGACTTGCCCTACCTGAATTTTTGCTTGCCCTACCATAAACTAATTCTGTGTTTACAGATATTTTTCAAAAAAGAGGAAGACAAATGCTGAGTAAATCATACAAGCCCCTATGCCCAGCTTTAAATTTATGGCCTACAAATAAATTCTATTTTTGATATGTCACTTGCCCACGGGCAAGTGGTTGATAAAATTTCATTTGCCCACTCCTAAAATTCACTAGCCCCGGGCGTCGGGCAATGGGATTTGTCATCCCCTGATAAACACTGCCACGGGCAAAAGCGGTCATTTAGAGGCATAGGAAACCTTAATTACTGTATGTAAAAGTGCAATGAACATTTTACATCTTAAAACCAATGTTTTAATGCATTAATAAATAAGCTTAAAAATATACAAAAAATATATATTTGAGTAACTGAGTACAGATTTTATTATTTGATACTCGGATGCTCGATCGAGTACCCGGTTAACGGGGTACTTGTTTACATCCCTTTTGTTTACCTTTGCAATGGTTTGGGTAATACATGTAGATAGCTTAGTGGGTAAAGCAATGATTCCCAGTCCAGATATACTTTTTTCCTCCTTTACTGACACACATTATAATTTTAACAATGATAGTGAAATTGGGGAATCTTATGCAATGTTTAGTTAAAAATGACTTACTTCAACAACTGGTATTTTTCTCTATTTTATCAAAAAATAAAGTCCATGTAATATGCACATCTCTTATATGTATACAATTGTTCTGCAAGATAGTTTCATCTAGAAAGATGTTAGGAGTAATATTGTTGACAAATGAGTTACATGTAGCCTGTATGCAATACTTCGTCAAAAAAAGAAGTCTAACAACTGGTATTTTCTTAAATTTGATAAAATCTAACATCTTTAGTACAATCATGTGATTTAAAAAAAGCTATCTTAAATAATCATGTATGTCAAACTAATTACCCCTTGATTAATGACTTTGACATTATAGTTATCTAAGACACCATTCCGGTCCCTCAGTGATGGAATGTTCCAATATGCATATGCCACTCTGTAGTTCCCCTCTTTAATATTGACAGTCAAGTTTTCCACTGGTCCTGGTGCTACATGCCAAAAGAAGAAAGAACAACAATATATATGTCAACATTGAAGCCTCAAAGAGCTTTGAACATAACCAAAATTATATCCAAAATCAATGGGATGCTAATTAATATCAATAATATATGATTAATCTTCAGAGGAAGGAAAGTCTGCTCTTACCTCATGCTTCAGTAATTTAAATTAACTTAAATCAGCATAAATTTGGAATGTCTTTAGATTAAATTTTTATTCCCTAAAAAGTTACTGTGGCCAAACCCTAAACTGTGGGGTCATGATCTGAACAGACTTGAAACTGAGAAATAAATCTGAATTGTTCTACCTAGGGATATTATACATGTCAACTGGTAAGACTCAAGTGCCCAAGAAAGTATAGCACTAACATTGCATTTTATATCAGGTCAGATAAATCCCTAACACATTCTATATATTATTTACCTTATAAATAAATTGTTAGTCTAAACCAAGAATTTATTTCCAAAGTAAAGAAGAACTAAATATCATTGAGATGGTGGCCATCTAAAAGGGCCCCGCTTTCAACAATGAACATGAAAATGTAAGGTGGTTTAAAAGGGTTTATTTTGAAGGGGAACATTTGTGTAACACAGTAAAAGTCATTTAGTATGACTTCACGAATATTGCGAATTTACAGATATTTATCACAGTTATCTTGTATCCCCAGTTATATAAATATACAGGAATTAAAGGGAAAAAATTATGAACCAAACAAAGATTTTAAACAGAAAGGCTAATTCTGACCATGACCTAGAAACTTCGACCAAGGTCTCTGCACATCCATTGGCCAGTGGAACTCTGTGAGTGAAGTAATAGCCAGATTGGGCCAAGAAGAGAGAAGATATGCTTCGGACAAGAATTTTTCATAAAATTCTGCTATCACCTTGACCTTTGACCTACAAACATGGTTCAAGGTCACTGTACATCGGTTACCCAAAGGCACTCTGTGGATGAAGTAGGAGCCAGATTGGGCCAAGGAGTAAGAAGATATGTTCTGGACAAGAATTTTTTATAAAATTCTACTATGACCTTTGACCTAGAAACATGGTTCAAGGTCACTGCATACCTGTTACCCAAAGGCACTCTGTGGGTGAAGTATGAGTCAGATTGGGCCAAGGAGAGAAGATTCGTTCTGGACAAGGATTTTTCATAAAATTCTGCTATGACCTTGACCTTTGACCTAGAAACATGGTTCAAGGTCACTGCACACCGGTTACCCAAAGGCACTCTATAGGTGTAGTATGAGCCAGATTAGGCCAAGTAGAGAGGAGATATGCTCTGGACAAGAGATCTCGGATGGACTGACAGACGGACAGCTAGACAGACGGACAGACTGATCACTATAGGGCGCCCGCCAAGCGGGGTCCTAATTATGTATTATATTAATGAAAGACAAACCTGCTTGCTTCGTTCTGACAATATCTGATACATCTGATTCACTAGTCCCTTTAACTGTAGCAGCAATAACTTTGAACTTGTACGGCCAGTATTCCTCCAGATCAGTTATGGACAATGACTTCTGGTGAAAACCTAAATTAAGATGTAAAACATTGTTAAAGTAGATTCTTTATTTTTTCCAGTAAAGGACCCTCTATATTTTGCAGTTAAGAGTTCTAATTGCAGTTTAATTGTTAATGAAGTTAAAGTGATCTGTCCTTAGATCTACAAACAAACAAGTGCCCTGTATAGTGGAGCATAGCCTAACAAAAGAGTATATCTATAAATCAAGGTAGCATTTGACATGGATCTGATGCAAATTAACTTCTGTTAAACACACAAGGACAAACTAGTATAGGTTACATCATACAAGCCAAGTAGTATTGGTTATATCGTTTTCATGGGGCATGGACATTGAGGGTATGAAAACGATATAACCAATAGTACGAGACATCTATGATGTCAGCAACTTGTCTCATGTCTGATGACGTAAATTTCATTGAGAGTGTCAAAATTCAATAAAAAAAATATTCAGCGTGTCATGAACTTAAAATTCATTTCAAGCAAGCTCTTCAACATGTTGGACGTTCTTAGTGAATTTGATTTGACTTTTTTACTGAGTTTTAAGATTTTGACAAATTATCTTCGAGCCAGGCACTCGACAAATATGAAATCACAGATGCAAATATCAAGGAGTTTATATAACGTTTGGAGATATTACCGTAACTTTCAAAATTTCAAAATAGATTAATCTTTTTAATGACTGGGAATTTCCAACCGAGTTAAATACACGCATTTTAAATTAGTTAAAGGCTAAGAAATAGCTAAACATGTTCATTTTTCTGTAGTTATGAACTTGTGAAATAAAATCAGTTTTTTTTCTCATGACCTGATTTCTGCCTCCTGCTGTGATAAATGAAGGGGCATTGAAAGTATTATAGCATATGTGATGTGGGATATATCACCACAGAAAGATCAAAGAAAATCACCGCAGATATGCGACAAGCCACCCATCCTAATGTATATCACTAAACCTCCACCTCCATCGTGAGTTGATAGTAAATTCAAAACAACAGAATTTTGCTCCCTTGATAACTTTTTCTAAAAATAATACTGCAATAAAGTGCACTTTAAACTATTAAACAAAATGATCCATTTACACTTTTTGAATATAACTATTCTAACTAAGTGGTGGACTTGTTACACTATTCCGCTTTTAAAATTGACCAGGGCACAAGACACACTCTTTGTTTAAAGACTTCTATTGGCTTAAAGATCTGGTGTCTACTAAAAATTTGCCAGGCACCTAAAAATTTGCATAAGCCACTAGATCTTTAGGATTATGAACCAACTGTCACCTAAATTTTAAAGGTTACTTAAAGGCCAGCATATGGGGCATACTTTTTTCACAAACACATCTTGTTCAATCTACTGAAAAAGATCATTGGCATACCTTGTATTTTTTCTTTTTGATAAACATTAGTGAATTGAGTTGGCAAATTCTGGTAACTTAGTGTATTGAACAATAATTGTTTCTTGATATACTCTAGTGAAAAGAATACACACCGTATGCATACAGATTTGGTTGTTTCGGGGTAAAGTTTGTTCCAGTATCATCCGTCCCTTCATACACTTCTAAAGTGTATGTTGTGTTGCCAGGTGGGGGACCTGCTACATCCCAGGACAATGTCAGAGTCTTGGCCTCTATATTAGTTGCTTTTATATTTCCAGGTTTTTGTGGAGCTGAATAATAAAAGAATTAAATAATAATTGTTCCAATTAACAAGACATTTTTCACAATGAGGGGAAAAAGTTTTATGCTACGAAAAAACTTTAGGGTAATAAGGTGATTAATTTGACACCACCAAAAGATTAAATTTCTTGTGAGTCATCATCTTAGAAAAGTCTATAGGTCTTGTTTTGCAACTCTAAAAATGCATACAATTTATGAAGTGTTAAACCATCCATGTGATTGCTTACTTTCTTCCTCAGTCTTTGCTGTTGCATTATCAAAGCGTCCTTCACCTTCTCCATTCACTGCTGCCACTTTAACAATGTAGTGGGTGTATGGTTTTAGGTCTGTTACTTGCTGTACCATAGGCTGATATATATCTGGTTTTGGGATGACCTTGGGTTTTGCACAGTCAGCTATACCCTTAAAACATATTACAATTCAGCAATTAAACAAGAGGCCCATGGGCCTTATAGGTCACCTGAGCATCATGCAACAACTTTCAAATGATTGAATTTGTTTCACGTTTTAAGCTAGATGCTAAGGCATTCACAATTTTGGAAGAGGCACTCTTGCTCATCATAACTATGCACTTAGTAAGCTTATTTAAAACCTAGGAGCAGAGAAGAAGATTTTCAAAGATTTAATGCATTTTCACTATATAATCAATAGAGCCCCACCCTAACACCAGAACCCCTGACCCTGGGGCCATAAAATTCACAATTTTTGTAGAGGCACTCTTGCTCATTATAACTATGTACTTAGTTAGTTTATTTAAAACCTAGGAGCAGAGAAGATTTTCAAAGATTTAATGCATTTTTATTATATAATCAATATAGAGCCCCGCCCTAACACCAGAACCCCTGACCCTGGGGCCATGAATTTCACAATTTTGGTAGAGGCACTCTTGCTCATCATAATTATTTACTGAATTAGTGTATTTAATAACCTAGGAGAAGAGAAGAAGATTTTCAAAGATTTAATGCATTTTCATTATACATGTATAATCAATATAGAGCCCCGCCCTAACACCAGAACCCCTGACCCTGGGGCCATGAATTTCACAATTTTGGTAGAGGCACTCTTGCTCATTCATCATAATTATTTACTGAATTAGTTTATTTAATACCTAGGAGCAGAGAAGAAGATTTTCAAAGATTTAATGCATTTTCATTATATAATCAATATAGAGCCCCGCCCTAACACCAGAACCCCTGACCCTGGGGCCATGAATTTCACAATTTTGGTAGAGGCACTCTCGCTCATTCATCATAATTATTTACTGAATTAGTTTATTTAATACCTAGGAGCAGAGAAGAAGATTTTCAAAGATTTAATGCATTTTCATTATATAATCAATATAGAGCCCCGCCCTAACACCAGAACCCCTGACCCTGGGGCCATGAATTTCACAATTTTGGTAGAGGCACTCTCGCTCATTCATCATAATTATTTACTGAATTAGTTTATTTAATACCTAGGAGCAGAGAAGAAGATTTTCAAAGATTTAATGCATTTTCATTATATAATCAATATAGAGCCTCGCCCTAACACCAGAACCCCTGACCCTGGGGCCATAAAATTCACAAATCTGGAAGAGGGACTCTTGCTCATCATAACTATGTACTTAGTAAGTTTATTTAATACCCAAGAGCAGAGAAGAAGATTTTTACAGACTTACTGCATTTTCACTATATAATCAATAGGGCCCCGCCCTAACACCAGAACCCCTGACCCTGGGGCCATGAATTTCACAATTTTGGTAGAGGACTCAATGTTGATTACAATCATACCAACAGTTTGATTGCTTGATGTCGGGGAGTAAAGAAGAAGATTTTTAAAGATTGCACTATTTTTAGTGGTTTTTGCTCCACCCCCCAGGCCCCAGGGGGGCGGGGACCATGAAATTCACAATTTTTGTTCCCCTTCACCCATAGATGCTATATGCCAAATTTGGTTGAAATTGGTTCAGTGGTCTCAGAGAAGAAGCTGAAAATGTTTAAATGTTAACGCACGACGCACAACGCACGACGGACGACGGACGACAACGGACAACAAGAGGCCCATGGGCCACATCGCTCACCTGAATAACTTGGGTGATGCAGATCTTTTTAAAAGATTTGTTCTATATATATTTTTATGTAAAACTTGGATTCCCCATTGTGGCCCCGCCCTACGCCCGAGGGTCATGATTTTGACAATTTAATATCTACACTACCCAAGGATGCTCCCACATAATTTTCAGCTTTCCTGGCCCAGTGGTTCTTGAGAAGAAGATTTTTAAAGATTTCTATATATTTCTATGTAAAACTTGGATTCCCTATTGTGGCCCCGCCCTACCCCCGGGGGTCATGATTTTTACAATTTAATATCTACACAACCCAAGGATGCTTCCACATAAGTTTCAGCTTTCCTGGCCCAGTGGTTCTTGAAAAGAAGATTTTTAAAGATTTGTTCTATATATTTTTATGTAAAACCCTATTGTGGCCCCGCCCTACCCCCGGGGTCATGATTTTAACAATTTAATATTTACACTACCAAAGGATGCTCCCACATATGTTTCAGCTCTCCTGACCCAGTGGTTCTTGAGAAGAAGATTTTTAAAGATTTGTTCTATATATTTCTATGTAAAACTTGGATTCCCTATTGTGGCCCCGCCCTACCCCCGGGGGTCATGATTTTTACAATTTAATATTTACACTACCCAAGGATGCTCCCACATAAGTTTCAGCTCTCTTGGCCCAGTGGTTCTTGAGAAGAAGATTTTTAAAGATTTGTTCTATATATTTCTATGTAAAACTTGGATTCCCTATTGTGGCCCCGCCCTACCCCTGGGGGTCATGATTTTTACAATTTAGATATCTACACTAACCAAGGATGCTCCCACATAAGTTTCAGCTTTCCTGGCCCAGTGGTTCTTGAGAAGAAGATTTTTAAAGATTTGTTCTATATATTTCTATGTAAAACTTGGATTCCCTATTGTGGCCCCGCCCTACCCCCGGGGGTCATGATTTTTACAATTTAATATTTACACTACCAAAGGATGCTCCCACATATGTTTCAGCTCTCCTGGCCCAATGGTTCTTGAGAAGAAGATTTTTAAAGATTTGTTCTATATATTTCTATGTAAAACTTGGATTCCCTATTGTGGCCCCGCCCTACCCCCGGGGGTCATGATTTTAACAATTTAATATTTACACTACCCAAGGATGCTCACA